>NW_015150764.1:440388-534493 GCF_000732505.1 Cyprinodon variegatus | reverse complement strand
ACAAACCCATGTAAAGAACTCATGCTGCTATCAAACTAAGTATCTTGAGTTCATCTTTACAACATGAAGAAATGGAGGGAAATTTGTCGTTTTAATGCAAAACTGTTTTAAAAGCAAAGAAACAAATTTAAAAAAAGGAATCATAGTTGTAAAATAACCACATTTCTTGTGATTTAAGTTCAACACTCCAAACTCTACATCACAAACATGCTCTATCGCTTTAGAAGATTGGTCAAGTTTCAAATTTTTTTTTTTTTTACTGTAGAGTAGAAATCGTGCATTTCTGTTTTCAGAGGATCGAGCACACCTTCTCAGAGTTAATCCACTTTAACTAGAGATGGATATGCAGATTAGGTTGCACAGTGAATAATATATGAGCGCTGAGTGGTGTTAGATAGTTAACATCATATACAACATATACCAAGTAGACTGTAACCAAGATGAACTCCCAGATGGAAATTTATGTAACATCGTCTTCCAGGAGGTGACGTAAAAAAGACGTCACTCTGCTTGCAGGGGCACTAATGCAAATCCAGGTTGTGAAGAAAACTGAAATAGACTGAACAGAACTCTTCTAATTTTAACAGCCGGGATGTTTGGTCTTTGTTTTAATTGCAGGAAAGAAAAGACTGACTGAAGGCACAGTTAACAAAGTGGCTCTAATTCACACAACTGCTGCATTTACACTGAAATTAGGTTCTTATAGTGGATTTTATTAGGTGAAATCAAAGTAAAGGGGACCCAACACAAACTCACAGGAAAACTTTTAGATTGATTAAATAAAAAATAGAAAACCCTTATTCTTTTATTTCACAATTATGCAATACTTTCTGTATCATAAAACTCTAAATTACATTAGAGATCGACTGATACTATTTTTTAAGGATGATGCCGATTGCTTTGACATTAACCTAAGCAATTATAATGCAGCAGATATTCTTGTAGCCAATGCTGCTTTTCTTGCTCCATTTACATAATATAAATGATACAATGATAACAAATGTCACTCGAGGCTCAATTTAGGCAACAAAGAAACATTTATTAACAAATCAAACATTAACAAAGAATAGCAGATGAACCCAAGGCATTGCTGCTGAATGCATGAATGAATCAGCAAGTGTTTGACTCTAATATCAAGAAGTATTGATGGGTAGTGTATTGTTATATTTCTTGAAAACCCTGACTTACACATTCAGACACATGTAGT
Organism: Cyprinodon variegatus; assembly: GCF_000732505.1. Lineage (NCBI taxonomy): Eukaryota > Metazoa > Chordata > Actinopteri > Cyprinodontiformes > Cyprinodontidae > Cyprinodon > Cyprinodon variegatus. The sequence continues at coordinate 533,286 of NW_015150764.1, read as the reverse complement.
AAACAGAAAACGTATAAAATACTATTAACAAAACCCATAAGGTATCAAAACTGATGCAAATAAATGATCTATCTTAACTTATACAAAATATTTGTTTTTTATTTCATTTGTCAGAACGTTCGATGACAATTCTTTTTCTAAAAAAGTCGACTTTTTTTTATCAATTATTTTAAGTTTCTGGCTTTTAAAGGGCTAAGTCATAGTGATGATTTTATGAAAATAGGAAAGAAATTGTGATGCAATGACAATGGTGTTAGTTTAATTTTTGACTTTCCAATTTTAAATCAAATCAAATGAAATCAAGCTAATGTATTGTTTTATTCCATTCTCAATAGCACACAACAGATCAAAACAGTGTGAATCATGGTTCACAATCATCATACTTGTCTAAAAACTATTTTTATAGATATATAGTAGAAAAAAAAAAAAAACAGGAATGATTAAACAAATAAAGACAAGGGTGTGAAGTGCATGAATATCATCTCAGCTCCCCTCTCTGTCTCTTGCAGGGCCCCTTTCCAGTTAAACCAATGCAGCGATATGCAGCATTTCTGCAGCCTCTGAATAGCAGCATCCTGCAGGATATTTTGAGGATCCTAGTAGAGAGGCTGTTTGTTTCCATTTTCTGTATAAATGACTTTCCCTGATGCTCTACCATCCCCAGCTGTGAGATCTGCACTACCATTAAATTAATTGTGTAATTTCTAGGATAGTTTTTTTATTTAAGAGGGTTAATGAAATAAGCTCCTAGTTTTGCAAATGATCTAAATCCTTAGACTGGTCAAAACACACGGCAACGTATTAACAAAGTAATAGGATGCCATCTAGTGGCAGAAGAAGAGCAGACTGTCAGCATCTGTTGGTTGTAGTGAATTTACATTGAACATGTTCAAACCAAAAAGTCAGTGTTTTTTGATTGAAATGAAAGTTGGGAGTCTGTCTGTGTTTTGTTTGATCTGAGTATAAATCCAGCTGATATTTAAAGGACTCAGAGATTTGTTAAAGAGCTTTAGAGAGCAAACATCATCCTGAAAATGAAGGAACAAAGCAGAAGGGTCAGGGATAAAGCTATAGAGAACTAAAATAGGATGAGATAATACACATTTCCCAAGCTATGTTCAGTCCATAATCTGGAAATAGAAAAGTGTGTGGTACAACTGCAAAGCTCCTAAGGCATACGGTGACAGGCCAGGACAGGATATATGTTACGTAATGTTTGAGCTTTTTTTACTGAACAAATGGGAGAAAACAAGCAATGGATCTAAAAAATGTATGTACAGTTCTTACAATGAGTAGTTAATGCTGTGATTTCAGGTTTTGTCTGGGGAAGGAGTATAGATGTTAAGATTGTTTGAAGGTATGTTGACGTTGAATGCAGAAAGGATGTCTACTGGCTTTCAGATCTCAGAGAAGAAGTTGGTACTGGGAGATTACATGGACCCAAAAAGGTTTCTCAAAGTATTTTCCCAGGCTTGAGTGGAGGCATGCATAGGTATACAAAGACTGGTATTTGACTGGAGAGAACTGAGCCCTGAAAGAGGATGGCAGAAACTAGTGGAAATCCAGGTAAATCTAATTGAAGGAGAAAGTGGCTTAAAGTATCCATCTTCAAGTGTGGTTGGTGTTTTCATGGAGGAGAACAATGAAAACAGACCGGACTCCAGAGTGGGTTTACCAGAAACGAGAGTTGGCTCAATAGATCAGACATCTAAAGGCTAAGAACAAAAATTTGGTGAATCAGGAAAGTCCACAGGAAACATGAGGAGATCAACAGCTCAGATTAGAAATAAGAAACACCTTTATGAATCACGCGCTCCACTAATCTGTCCTTAATCAAACTGAAACAACAGTAGCAAGAAGTTAATCATAATTTAAAGAAGGGTTTTAAGAACATGTCATCCCCAAAGTGCTTACTTAATCATCATGTGAAAATGCTTTGCAAAATCTAAGCTAAGTCAAAGTCAGGGTTAACTTTATTGTCAGCTAAACTGTCTTTATGTGAATTGCAGAGTATTGAAAATCTGGGCTGCTAGATAATATAAAGAGATAAGATATAGAAAAATAAGAATCAACAATTAAATTATATTTATTTTGATGGCATCTGAAGTCCTTTCAATTTGTAGATGAGGTAGAGACACTGTTTCAAGTTCAGTTTGGCGATGCAATTTAACTTATTTATCCAGCGCTAATTCAAAACACAGGTATTTTACAGAATCGGTTCAATCAAATCATGCAGACTGGATTTAGAGGCTTCAGTAGACTTTATATTGGAGTAGAGGTTAATCTTACAGCAGGGCAAAGACTGAAAACATGCAGCCAGATCTACAGTTGCTAAGATAAGCATAATTGTTTAGTTAGTGGTTCAGTTTAAATCCAGATCTCTCTTGGAGTGAAAACGATGGTAGAACTTTGTGATCTGATTTGGACTGAAACACAAACTTGCTTAAGTGTGTGTTTATTTGACAGACTGTTGTAATTGCTCCTTTCCCCCACGAGATGGCTCTACATACATTAAGTAATATTTTCTCTGTACACTTCTTTTTATCAAATACAAATATAGGGGCCATAGACTTAGTTATATGGTCAGTAACTATATATATTAAGGATATCTGTGCGATTCATCAAAAGTAAATATGCCCCCAAATGAGAAATTACATTTATGGAAAACAATAATGTCTAAAAAGAATGGAATTAGTTCTCACTGGTATTAGAACCCATGAGAATGCTGCCCTTGGGAGTAGCACAAGCATGTATAGTACATGTGAAGAAAATTATCTGATCACCTGTACTCCTAAAGCTCTTGAGAACAGTACTCAGGAGTTTAAACCTATCTGCCTGTATTGTGTCTCCCTAGGTGCTTTCTATTGTTTGTTTATGCTTGCTGGGAATGGCAAAAAATAAAAATTAACATAGGGAGAATTAATTAACACAGAGGCTTCCTAAATCATTTTCCCTTATGGGCAGTTTGTTGTAGTGGGTGTAAAATATATGTGTCTGTGTGCACACACTGACACAGGCATTATACTGATTAAACCTGTCGTCAGGCAACAGCAGGATCCAATCACATCACAGTACAGGGACAAAATAGAGATCCAGGTTGTGGTGCAATTTCAGTGTAACGTTGTGGTCAACATTAGATTAATAGATTTGATGAGATTTTGAGTTTGAGGCTATTCCACTTTTAAAGGGTTTAAGGTAAATTAATAGAAAATTAGGCCTTTTGAGCACATGTCTTATGAATATTAGGCTTTCAAGATACATTAAACCCATTCTAAATCCACTGCTGCAAGTTTACACAACATACAGCTTTGAAATAAAAATAAATGTTGGATATAAATACATCAAATAACCACAAATATTTATAATATTTTTGTATATGTATTCTAATGCAACTTACAGGTCAACCACATATCTGTAGTCACCAGAAATCTTACATGATTTTTTTTAGATGATTCTTAAATGATTCTGGTTGCATCTTTTACCAGCTCCTCTTCTCTTTTCGTGCAGCTGATTGAGAGTTCTTAAAATCAGATGGGAAAGTATAAAATGAAAAACCACTCATCGTTTTTTTTTTTAGCTCTTATTTCAAAACATTACCTTATTAAGAGTAATGGGTAGTATGTAGAAGAGATTGTCAACATAGGAGGGGTCGTGATCCCAACCTCCTCCTGGCGGTTTAGGCTACGTAACCCTGTTTTATGCTTGAACATCCACAAGGTCCACACGGCCAAATGACGCCATTTTAGCACCTATGCAAATATAAACATCTGTAGACATAGTATGATTTATCCCATAGCACTACAAACAACAGATTATAAAAACTGTTGGAAAAAACAGATGTACTATTAGATGACACATTTTGTGGTGTTTGGAGTGGCGGCCTAGTGGTTAGAGCATAGAACTTGGAATCCTGAGGTTCTGAGTTCGAGCCCCTTTCCCACAGCCTGCCACTCTGGCTCTCTGAGCAAGACCCTTAACCCCACATGGCTCCCTCAGACGCCACACAATGGCAGCTCACTGTCCCCCAATGGGATGGGTTAAATGCAGAGGTAAATTTCTCCAATGTGCGATGAATAAAGTTCAATTATTTCAAGCTTAATATGTTCCCCAAAAAAATCTCTACAAGTGTAAAAGCTGCAGACCTGGTTTCCACCCATCTCATTGCAAGAATAAAAGAATTTCAGATTCTCTTTGTTCTATCAAAAATAAAACAAGCATGTTAACATCAGCAATCAAAACCTTTACACAGGTAATAACTTTTTGCTTTAGGACCTGCTAACTGTGGAGTTTTTTGTGATTTATTTTTTTTGTATAATTTCAGGTTGACGTTTAAAACACACACTGGACTAATTAGGTTGAATAATAAGTGAATCTTTGCTGTTTGCATTTCATCCCCCATCTAATGGGGTCAGTCAGCACCCCTCAGTCAGGTGTTAAAAACATTATTTCTCCCTCAGGGTGGACATGGTAAAAGGGCCTTTGCTCTGTCTCTTAGTCACTCTGGGGGCCTCGGATAAAAAACATTGAAAACCTCTAGTATATTCTTTCAACAGACAGAAAAATGAGAAATGTAGTATGCATAAGTTTTGGTCCATTTTACTGTGATACTCAGAAATTAAATCCGGTGGAATCTCTTGGTTTATAAGACACATCAATTATGTGAGATAATAGCCAAAAAAAATAGTCATCTTATGTTTAATTTCATTTTAGAATAAATCCAACTGTTTTGCGAAGGTCATTGGGGTTTACTGGAGAACATTTTAGAACAAACAACTGTAAAACCAAGGAGCAGATTAGGGAATAGGTTGAAGAGAGGTTTAAAATTGAGATAAGTTAATAACATGAAATCCCTAGCTTTAAAGCTCTTCAGGAGCATTGTTTAATTCAACATCTGAAAAGAGTATTGAGGACATCCGTCAAATAAGTCCTTAACAGGCTTATGGAAACCCTGGAAGGGCTGTAGAGATCTTGAGCTCAGGTAGAAAAATCCGTGAACAGCACGGCTTTTAGTTTTGGACTGCATGAATCTGACTTTAACATGAAAGCGGCAAAATTTAAGCCATTTATGGAAAAAAGCCACAGAAATTGAGTTTGTAGTTTGACATGAGCCATCATAGAGGACACAGCAAGTGAGGAATAAGGTGCTCCGGCCAGATAAGAACCAAGTTTGACTTTTTAGCCTACACCCCAAACTCTCTTTAGAACATGGAAGAGATGGTATTATCCTGTGGGGCTATACAGTTATACACTTGTGTTGTTCTAGAACATAAAAGGGCATATAAAATGCCTTGACATTTTTTTTATTAAAATGTGACTGCAGTGGGAATACTTTTGGTGGGCACTGTAAAGTTAACTGATCCACGTCTAGTGTACAGTAATAATCCTGACAAATTCAATTCAATATCCAGTTTATCTATATAGCACCAATTCAAAACACCTGTCAGCTCAAGGATCATAAAGTCATTTTGATGCAAAGTTTTTTATCTAAGGAAAACCAGTTGATTTCGACTTGCATTGAAAGGCAATCCGTCACACTAAACATGCTTGTAGTAACAGTGGAGAAGGAAAAAAAACCCTTTTAACAGGAAGATACCTACAGCAGAACTAGACTTAGTGTGAGTGGCCATCTGCTGAGGCCGACTGGGGTTCAAGGAGACAGAAGCAGACATAGAAAAAGAAGCAGGGATACAAATGGCAACTGTCAACCAGCTCCACGGGCGGCCCAGTCCAGGAAACACACAGATAGGCAGATGAGCTCCGAGCCAGCTCCCATGCTAGAGGATAAAGACAGCACATCCAGCCAGTCACAGTCAGAAAAAGAAGACTACAGTGAAAAACAGGCAGAGCTCAAACTTCTATAAACAAATGTGTTGATAACAGCAGCAGTACAGCTGTTGTTTCTCTCCAGGATGGTGTCACAGCCAAACAGGAACAAACCAAATTAAGCTACTATCAGAAAAAGCAGAGTGAGCATTGTGTTAAAGACTGAACTAACAGATTCTGAAGAGTGGGATAATAGAGATAGAATGAAGCAAAATGATGAAAAAGGTGTCCTTATGTCCTCCAGCAGTCTAAACCTATAGCAGCATAAATAGAGATTTAGCTCACAAAGCTCATGTAACCTGAGCTTCTCTAACTATAAGCTTTATCGAAAAGGAAAGTTTTAAGGCTACCCTTAAAAGTAGACAGGGTGTCTGCAGGAGAGGAGCCTGATAACTAAAAGATCTGCCTCCCATTCTACTTTTAGAAATTCTAGGAACCACTAGTAAACCTGCAGATTGAGAGTGAAGTGCTCTGTTAGGAACAGAAGGAATAATCATATCTCTGATATAAGATGGAGCTTGGCCATTTAAGGCTTTATATGTGAGAATTAGGATTTTAAATTATATTATGGATTTAACAGAAGCCAATGAAGAGAAGCTAGGATAGGAGAGATATGATCTCTTTTTAATTTTCATCTCAGCTCTGGCTGCAGCATTTTGGATCAGCTGAAGGCTTTTAACTACAGTTTGATGACTTCCTGATAGCAAAGAATTAAAAATGACAAATTAAACATAAAACGACTTTTAAGTCACCACAGTGCAGAAACATGTCTATAGCATATCAGAGATGCAACATTTTTGAAACGTTCGCTGCGCTGTGTGTTTCAACCAGCTCCAAAGTAGTATGACTCATGGGAGAAAGGTAATCACAGGCAATGATGTGGACCGCTGCAGGGCAAGCCCCATTGTGCAGGAATACCCTTGAGAAAGTCCACGCCGTCTGCAAATGACTGCTCATATAAATCTAGGGATCGCCCTGTCTTCACAGCCACTCACGTTCGACATTACATGCGCAATAAAAATCCTCACCCAATCACAGCTCAGTTTACAAACACTGCCTTCACGCCATTGGCTAACCGTAGACAAGGGCGTTTTTTGGGGGTTGCTTGCTCCAACAGCACCATCTCTGGCAGGTGTTGTGTGCTCTAAAATCACTCAGTAGGTTAATTTTTTAGGGCGATAGGCAGGTAGAGATATAGAATTCTGCTTTCTTTAGCTTTTAATTATTATTACTTTTTTTAATGCCTTCATGTTTGTACAATTTAAGTCGAAGCGGACCCCAGCGGAGCGGCGGTGAATGAGGCGAACGTTGGGGTTCCCCTCTCTCTTTCTCTCTGAGCCAGACACTTTGTTTTACGGTAAAATTTGGACAACTACTCCTTCATCATTCAGCTCAAAAGACGGAAAAGCCCCTACATGTTGAACATACTTCACCACCGACCGAGTCCTGAATGAAAGAGGAGCCCTCTCCGACCGCCGCCAGGATCCCCCCCATCCTCCGTTCTCCCTGCACCCGGTGTTGGCAGCAGAAAAATGATATGTTGATGATATTTTCTGGAAGCGCTTTTGTTTTTCGTGTCGGGGTTTGCATTATGCGGATCCTCGGGGACGCCGCGGAGTCCAGGCAAACGGACGTTTTTTGCTCCGCTTTGAAAAAATGAGGAAGCGATTTCATAAAGACCCAGAAAATGGCAAGAAGGTCTCGTCGTCCGTGGGCCCGGATTTAAGCAGAATGAGAAAGAAAGGGGCGATGAATGCAACGGCAGCAGCAGCGTGAATAGTTTCTCACAGAATGACACCGAGGGAGGTAAAACGGCGATGAAGGAAGGCGATCTGGACAAGTTTTGAGTCGCTCATAATGAACAGAAACACTTTACAGCTTCGTGTCAGATCGTTTTCACCATTCTGAGAGCTATTTCCTTTCGTTTTTCTTCTTTTGGGATTTTTCTAATCCCTCCATCCATTATTATTTTTTTTTTTACATGTAATATATATTTTTTTTCTTTTTATATTTCTGATCCGGATTCAGCCCTGACTGTTCAATGGAAGTATGTTATCAGTTGCCGGTTTTGCCTCTAGACAGGCCGGTTCCCAAGCATGTCCTCAGCCGGAGGGGAGCCATTAGTTTCAGCTCCAGCTCTTCCCTATTCGGGGCTCCTGATCCAAGACAGCTGTCACAGGTAAAGAAAAAAAAAAAACAACATCTTTCAATCCTACTTTCACACTGGGGATCACACTTGTCATGAGGAATTTCCCAACAAGTGCATTAGTAATTTGCAGGAATCTTTCAGGTAGTTTTCTAAACATATTGAAATTTTTCACATATAATTACACTAGTTTTAGTCTTAATCGTTCTTTTGATTGTCAATTAAGCCTATTTTTTCTATTTTGTGGACTTACTGTTTCTGTTAGACTCCTACCAGCTGTCCAGCATGGTGGTGGCAGCATCATCATGTGGGAAATCTTGCTTCATTTCCATTGAGGAACTGGTTCATTTGCACATATTGGATGCCAGCTTGATTCACCTTAAATCTATAGCTACACTGCAAAAACAATCTAGAAATAAGTCAAAATTTCTTAAATTAAGTGTATTTACTCTTAATTTGAGTAGGTAAATAAAATGATTTGCCAACGGAATGAAGATTTTTACTCTTAAAATAAGGTAGTTAGATAATATACACTTAAAATAAGACAATTCAATTTTTTTTCTTATTTAAAATGTAAATTGTCTTACCTCCTCAATTAACAATAAAATGCACTTATTTTAAGAAAAAAATACTTATCTATATTTTGATTTTTTATTGTTGTAGACACAACAGATTGGAATTGATTATATTTGTGTAAAACGGCAAATGTAAAGCTTATTGGGAGACATTTTAGGTTGATGCTTTAAAACAGAGCCCATTAGAGGAATTTATTTAAGCTGAACCAATTCTGCAAAGACGAGTGGTAGTTCATATCGAGAATATTTGCCAGATAACTTGTTGGGGGGAAAAAAGGGGATGTGCTTTAAGTACAACTACCTTAGAGACATTTGATCAAATTCTGAGATGGGTGTATTTAATTATTTATTTTAAACTGGAATGTATAATTTTAGGCCAGGATACATGTCTCAGGTGGAAAAGTAATCCAAACATGCACTATGACAACTAGAGAGTCATAGTGGTAATCATACAACCCTGTAATGAACATGGTTATACAGAGGGCATTCATAATCTCCATAAATCTTGCAGGTGGTTGCTTGGTAGTTCTTAGACTCACTTTATTTCTCTCCTCATGATGACGTATTGCCATGTGTTACCCTTTAGCACTAGCCCATATATTGCTTTCTAGTAGATTTAGACATGAAGCCAAGAGATTTTCTATAATAATGCAGCATGGTTGCAAAATTTCTTTGTCAAAACCTAATCTTATATGACAAACACATGAAAATCACGTTAATGGGTACCACTGCCATGTAGGTTGATTATTATACTGCATACAGTATTTTGGGCTTGGATATTTATGTCCAACACTGTAAAAAAAAAAAAAAAGCTGTGAAAACCTGGATTCTATAGTTATAAATCACACATTCACAGATGGATTTAGTTTTAAGTTTCTGGTGGCTTATTCAAACATATTAACAGTTTTGATAATGTAACTTTTTAAAACCTTGGCATTCTCTTTGATACTGGTCGCCGGCCCATGTTTACTACACACAAAGTGAGTATTCAGTTGCACAGAAGCCCCTACTCTTCTTATCAGTCCAACCTTTTACAGCAGACAAGAAGCCGTCTTCCAACTTCGTGTTTGCGCATGTTGACCCCAGATAAAAGGCCCCTCTTTCAGTCAGCACTAACATGATGCTTAAGTTTCCTTTTTTGGATTCATCAGAAGGAACGTGCCAGTCTGTTATGTTATCATACGCTGACACATTGACATAGCATGAATTATTGACTAGGACTTGAACTTCCTTTTTCTTGTAGCGCATTGAAAATATCGCTCTGGTGAGCTCAGCTCTGTTTTTTTAATCACCTGTTTTGTGGTTAAAGATAATTGTGAGCAGAAAAAAACGGGTTTAGGTCGCAGGTCCACATTTCTGCCTTTCTTTTATGTTTAGTAATGCAGTATAGTGCATCAGCCTGTTGCTGAGTCATTTTGGATTATTTGTCTTTTATGTGTCATCCATTAGTTCTTTGTTCAGTAGAAGAATTCAATATTGTGTAAGATTTGTGCTCAAGGAAAGAACCTGTACTGATCAGTCATGAGGTATTTACGTCTACCTACAATTTTTCAAATGCGTTAAGCATTTTTCAAAGTTATGCCAGTCATTCATTTTGCTGTTCGCTAAGCTGAATTGTGATCATATTCCCTCCCCAGTTGGATGTCTTTTAGAGTTTTGTGAACCTAAATGAGCTCATCCATGCTTGCAGACAGGACTGCAGAAATTAAAGTTAGCTTTTCTGCTGGCAGTTGTTATAATGTATTTTATAGGTTCGTTTTACAGCACATTTGGAACGGCTTAGTCATCATAATTGAGTTTCTGTTATTTATTTCAGTGGTCGGAAGGCTATGTAAATAGCTGAAGTGAAGCTATATGCAGACAACAGCATGCTTTATTTATATCCGTGGTAAGGCTAATGTCTATGTTGAATGAGAAAACTGCACTGAAAGAGTACATGTATATTCATTTATATATATAAGTGTTGTCCAGAGTCATTTGCAGGTCTACAGGTTTCTGTTGCATCTTTGGTGCTGCTAGCTTATCAACATGGTGCCTCTGTAGGTGAGCCCGCAAGTTGGTCGTTTTTCAAGTATAACGTACTGCACCATCAGAGTTCCTGCATTTTGCATTTGTTTTGTCAAGTCCTTTGCTCTTTTCATTGGCTTTAAAACCTGAATTTGCCCAAATGTCTGATTTTAGGGACAAAGGCGCTTCTAAAAGGTGCTTCTAATAATGCTGTCGGCCATTCAGCAAATACGTCTCACCTGCACTTCGCTGTGAACAGAAATTGCACACTGTTAGGATGCCCCCCTGGGGTTGGTAGGTATATCGATATTGAAAGCCAGAATATTGATATTAGATTGTCTTTAAGAACAATAGATTTTTAGGCACAGACCTACTAATGTGCATTAAGGTAGTGCTGCCTGGAGAGTTGGTCTCTGTTAGTTGATGTCTGAAAATAACCATAATCTGCTGCATAAATTACCTTGTTGGTTTTCAGTATCTGCTCTAGATGAGGATCCCATGCTGTAGGGATGGAACGGTCTATGAAAACCGTCCGAACCGTTCGGTTCGACTGTCTTGGTTCGGTTCGCGTGTGTTGCGTTTGGTTCATGCGCTGCTCCTTTTTCTCATAGGTGAAGCGATTACACTCCAGAGCAGAAGGTGGCGGTACTGCGACCAAAGCCAACCACCAGTAGTAAACAAGAAGAAGAAGCTAAGCAGCGTAGCCGGGTGTAGCATAAAAAATCAGTTGTTGTGGAGAATTGTGGTCTGCTGTATGGGACCACTTTACATTTAGAGTGACCTACGATGACGGCAGAAAGAAAGTTGTGAATAAAAGTGCAACAGTGTGCAAGCATTGTGCAACACATTTTGTTTATGCTAACAGCAACATGACCAACATGTCAGGTTAACAATCAACATATACCGAACCGAAAACCGTGACCATGAAACCGTGAACCGAACCGTGGATTTTGTGAACCGTTCCACCCCTATCATGCTGTGTATTGAGGAGCTTTAATCTGCTAGTTTGGTAAACTGCCGTTTACTCCTGACGAGACTAATCACGGCGCGGTAGGCGGGACCTTAGAATGGGTTACTTTCAGTGCCAGAATTACCCATAATGCAACAGCTTTATGCTTTTCTGCTTGCTAAACACAACTCATTCTACAGCTTAAGCCGGGCCTACACTGTGTGATTTTCAGTTTTTGTTCGGGCCGACTTTCAGCCTGATCGTGAGTCGTGAAGTGTACAGGGGGTAAAGAGGGTCAATCAGCCTCTCACGACCACCTCCCAATCAGAAATTGTAAGGTCGGGATTTCGGCAAATTGCTCAGTAGGCAATTCATCTTTTTCTTCCTCCTCTCAGATGTAAACACAGCAGCATGGCGGGGGTGCAATGAGTGAAATGCAGTTCTTTCTGTAAAATTGACAGACCGTAGTAGCCATGTTTGCTCAGCCATGTCTTCGTCCAAATACGTCGTCGCCTTTTCTTTTTTGGGCTTTCAGCACAAAATTGTACAAATTGCCAAGGCAGCACGTTTCACTCTAGTGAGCTTCATATTCCCCTTCTATTTGTTTGGCTTCCAGATAGACGAGTCAGTGCAGCGCCATCTCACTGCGGAGCTGAGTCTGACGTGGTTTTTAGACGTACAGTGTGAGCAGGTAGATCGCATCAGAGCGTCAGGGCGAACATAAATCGGGAGCTTTTTTAACTCACACTGTACAACCAAACCCAGCGGTTTAGTCGTACAGTGTGAGCAGTAGATGTGTGCAACAATTGAAAAAATCGCACAGTGTAAACCGGGCTTTAAAGAGGCATCATTTACTGTATAGGTCTTAATGCTCAAGTCACGTTAAACCACGCTCAAAGTAGAGGTGACCCGCATGCGCAGAACAAGAACAACAAGACGTGTTAGAAGTCAGTGTCTATGAATGGATTTAAAGCTGGTTAAAAAGTCAAAGTAGACAAAAGATACAGCAGACAAATTGGAAATGTAGACGGAGGAGAAAGAGAATTAAACAATTAATTCTGGCTTTCTGTGGAGCAGTGACAGCGACATCTCCAAGTAGAAATGCATGGCTGTAGCGTCGTAGTCAACTGATCTATTGCGGTATGACCCCTTTCTTTTGGGGCATTATACAGTTTCTGCGGGTTAATAAAAGTCCTTAAAATATTTCAATTAAGGCCTTAATTGGCATTAAAAGTCTGAAAATATGATTATTGTGGCATTTAAGATGCTTTATTTTTAAAATAAGTTTATAAAAACAATTTCATTAGATATGTTATATTGCAACATAAGCGAGGAACAGCTTCCGGTTGATCGTAAAGCCGTATGCTCGGAAAAGAAGCTCAAGGCGGAGAAAAAGTTAGAGAATGAGAAAAATGAAAATTTCAACAACAGTGGCTGGAAAACGAGGAATTCAGAACATGGCTGCAGCGTTGATGAAGGATTTTGCTGTTAAAAAAAAAAATGCTAATTGTGATATGGGTCGCTTTGCTGTTTAGAAAGCAGTCAGATTCCAAAAGATCCAACCTGTGTTGGATTTAAAACCACATACTAAAGTGTTCCAGATAGGATTTGGAAAAAGTCAGATTTCACGGGACTTGGCCTGTTAACACAGAAATAAAATAATGTCACCTGAGTCACTTCAGGGCAAAAGATGTGTAGATTTAGACCCCATTTGTTTGCCGTATGAACGTAGCCTTAGTTTTCCAATTTACCTTCAAATAAATATTAGCAAGCCTAGCTTTCCCAAAGTAAATTCCTGGCAATTTGGGTGGCTATGACCTGCAGCCTCTCACGCAGGAAGATGTTCTGCTTTTAAGGGTTTACAGTTACTTTCAGAACAAGCCAAATGAGTTTGCAGCGGATTGAAAGTGGTTGCCAATTAAGGCCGACCTACCTTAACTTTAAATTATTTTAAATATTTGACTTGTAACTTATAACTCTGCATTCTTGTCACCCCTAAAACGGGTTTTCCTGGATAAATACAGCTTGAATAAATCATTAGTTTTGGTTAATACATTAAAATTCTTCTTTTGCTCTGTTCCAGCATTCTGCCTCCCACCGTAATAAGACTTTGAATAATTTCGCTGTGGTGATTCTTGGAACTTGCATCTTGGAGCAACACAAGGGAGAGTTCCCTGGAAAGATTTCAACGCCCCTGCTGTTACGCTGCAGCTCGATTTTATGCTACTCATGTGCTCACAAGCAAAATTTACGTAGTCCTTTTAGTGAAAAATCTACTGGTTAATTTTTCTCAACTCTGCTGTTTGTTTATTTGTCTCTGTAGGTTATCCTGCCATTTCGTGTTTTTGTCATGATATAAAAAAAAAAGAAAAGAAACTAAGCTAGCAGCAAAAAGACTTGCTCCCATAAGGCTTTGCTTCTCTCATTTTGAAACACTCAATAACCAAAAAAACTCCCCAAAAGACGGGTGAACCTGCATGGATGCATACAGACAGCAGTGTCATTCATCATTTTCTACAGAGCAATTACACTTCCACAAATATTATGTTTAGGCCTTATTTATGACCATAAGGGTGCGTTTGTCCTTAGTGGCTACTGTGTTTTTGTGTGTGGTTCAACAAGCCTGTTGTTTGTGGAAGCAGGGCTGGACTGCCATGGCAAAAAGAGGCAGTTAGGCATGTGCCTGTGCTCTGTGGGCAGTGGTTTGGCTCGCTTCCACATTCACAGATGGCCGGAGTCTCAGTGTCTTTTCTTTCTCCGGCTATCTTGTTCTGCTCACTTGCAAGCTCCCTCTCTTTCATTCTTCTCTACCCCCCACTCCTGCCTCCCCTTCCCTCGCAGATGAAGACATTTCCTCTTGTAAACAGTGGACAAAAGAGTTGGGTTGAAGACACAACTTGGTCTCAGAAGGATATCTCGCTCAGTGGCTGGGGAATTCTTACAATTAGGTTTAAGGAAAACAAAAACGTGGAAATCAATTGATTTGTTTTCCTCTTTTGATCCTTGTGGGCATCTGTTACATGTTTGATTCCTGTATTAGCTTATAAAGGGAGATATTTTTGCCTGGTCATAGTTAAAAATTGTGTTTTACCTTGTAGTTTTCCATTTGTTTTTGAAAAGCAGTGGGTGAAAACAAGATGGCAACTTAATTATTAAATAGGTTTTTAAGGGGTGAGAGGCAGGATCAGCAGAGGGATGCAGGAGAACAAGTCATGTGGTTTTCATTGTTTATGAAATACAGATGCATTTGCTCAACTTGGCTTTGCTGCACACATTTTTACAGATACTGCGTTTCTAAATTAATCACAGCCATAGGATTGTTTCCAAATTGTAGCCCAAAAATTTCTCTTTTTTTATTTGGATTTAATGTGTCACACAAAAAATAAAAGTAGTAAATAGTGAAAAAGTTTGAGAACTTTTTTCTTTTCTTCATTTTTCTCTTGTTTTTGATTTTTAAATGATAACAATGTTTTTCATTCAGAGGTGATCTAGTTGAAGGGAATGAAGGTAATTTGATTTCATTTCATTCACTTACCATTCTGAAGTAATTTTAAAATTCATTTAAACAGCGCATTATTACGGATACACAGTGGCTTGCAGATATTCATAGAGCTTTTAATTTTCTTTCATGTTACAATAGATGCTGTTCTCTCAGTTAAAGATGGGACAGCGTCATGCTGTGGAAATATTTTTTTCTTTAGCAGGGACAGGAACATGGCTGGTGGGAGGATGGGTGCAGCCAAACGTAGAGCATTTGTTAAAGGAAACAAGTTGGAGGGAGCAAAAGATTTAGGGCTAAGAGGAGCCACGACTCTGAACTCCTCAAGAACCGCTGTTCGGCAGTCCGTTACCGGTCACTAGCACAGCTTTGCAAAGTTCGCCTGCACGCTAGAAAGTCAGTTTAGCCATTTGATTAGGATTTTAATAGCAAGGGATGCAAGATAATATTACAGGACATTGTGATTTTTTTTTTTTTTTAGATACGTTTTGATCAAGGCTGTTTGCGACTTGAAATGGCCTGGACAAATTTCAGACCTACATACAATCTAGAATATGCGACAAAACTGGGAAATTGATGTTCACCAATTATCTCTTTTTGAATGAGTTTTGAGTGGTTTCCCCCAAAAGCTTAGATGAGATATACTTAAAGGCTGGAGCTTCCACAATACAAGCTATACTTGCTGTCACTGCATCAAAACCGTGATCCTAGAAACCATGGATACAGTGAGAATGAATTGAAAAAATTAATCGGATTAATCTCTTATTGAAATAATGGTCAACTAATTTAGTAATCAGTTAATCGTTAACTGGAATATAGAGACTGTAAAAATTGCCTTTAGCTAACAGAGCAAACCACTTAGAGCAGGAATTATACCAAAGTTTTAAAAGAAAATATAGAAACATTTTGCATCTCATAAAAACTTTTTCATCTGTCCATATGCTCTGTACAGAAAAGGAAAGGTTTTCATTTCCCCTGCTTTAAATTTGGTGAAAAATCTTCTTGAAGGAACCTTTGGCTATCCGATTAGTCGATTAATTGAAAAAATGATCAACATATTAATCGATTTGCAAAATAATTGTTAGTTGCCACCTTAATGCACCCGTTGCTTTCCGGATTTGAACTCTCTAAAAATGTTTAATGTTGATTCAAAATCCTCTTTGCAATATGAGTATTTGCTATATCATTACAAAGGATACAAACAGTATTTATTTTGGATAAACTTTGGACAGCCTTACCGCTCACACTGCCTGTGCTCTTTTTTTTTTTCTTTCTTGAAGAAAGTCTTAGGTGATGGTGGGGGTCTGCAGGGATAGAGCAATTGTAAATGTGTAGTTTTAGGTGAATGTGTATTAGCTGATATACTGATATCTTAAATGATTTCAGGTTTGGTTTTCACATTTCCTTGATGCGTGGATATGCAAAATCCAACTTGTTTTGTCTTGGTCCATCACATAAAATTCAAATGCATACATTAGACATGGTGGTTTCAACATGACAATGGATAAAAAGTTAAAGCGATATGAGTACTTATGTGGGACGCTACTGTTGTAGAATATCGCCTTTTACCATAACTACATTCACTCCCAATTCTGGTAAACAAAAGGATAAAGAGATGCACAGCATTGATTTGTTCTGTGTTGCCACATTGTTTCTAGCAATAGTGGGAGGAAAGCGGCTCGGGCTGCACGCTGTGATCTACTCAGTCTGTTACGTCACCAGCAGACAAGCCGTGGAGATTGTTTTGTCATCTGACTGTAGATAACCTTCTTCAAATTTTGAGATGTTAGAGACGATGATAAGCTTTTGCATCAGGGTAAGCGATGGCTGTGTTTGTTCATGCGCAGTCTGGATGCTTCTTTGCACAGATTGATAAGGAAGCTCGGGGCTGCGGTTCTTTCTCTGGGAGTTACTTTGTTGATTCAAACTGCCATCAGATTGACGTTGTTTCAGGATGTGGTAAGAATGCTAAAGGAGCTGCTCAGACTCTGAGCTGGGCGTTTCGCAATCTTTCACAAACTTTTAACCCCCGCTGGACCTTTTGCATAAGTGAGCTGGAGTGTGCAGGAGGGTTTTTCAGATTGTTTAGAGTGTGGTAAATGGACAACATCCTGTCTTCACTGAAATACAAGCACTCTTCATGATTCACATCACGTTCATTCCTTTCTATGAAGGAGGGGGGGCTGTTGTCACGTGACTGTGATGTTTTTGTGCTGCAGTGTTGAGAGCGACCAAGCATGAGAAAGTGGTTCCACACACTGACACACTTTCAGACCCACGGAACCTGCACAGGGTGAAATGTATGTGAATATCTGTAGCTTGAGGAGGTTTCATAGATCCATGTCTGTTTGGTTTTAACTTATAAGTCTTATCACCCCTGAAATTAATTTCCTTGATTGAAAAACTATTTTTCATCACCACAAAAAATACTACATTGCACATAAATAAGCACAAGCTTCTATAAGCACTATGCATCCAGAGGGAAACATTTAGGCTGGACCAAACTCATAAAATGTGATTTAAATGTTTGGAATATTATAGTTTGATTTGGCAAATGTTTTACATTTCTTTTATGAAAAAGTAAATACTGGATCTGTCCCAATCCTATAAAAATAACCTAAGGCTACAGGATATTTGTTTGTTTTTGAAGTGTTTTTCTCACTGTTAATAATGCTCCTAATAGTTAATGGGGGGAAAAAACACTACCGTAAAACCAAGTATCTTACAAACATCTAATTTGACCAAAGACTAAAACAAAAGGCTTGAATACAAAAAATGTTCTCTTTACAATTAAGCAGACTGCTGTCGATGGGATCGACAAAAAAAAATCATCACTAGAGGCTGTTTATGGAAGGTTTAGTGGAAGGAAAAACTGCACAAACAGCAGGAGCGGCCTCAGACCCTAATGAAATGGCTTACTGTGCGTCAAGGTTGCTAAGGCTATATTTTCGATCGTTGTACTCAGCTACAGCTCAAACTTTACAAGGAAAACGCAGAGTTACAAGTTCACAGCTCCCGATGCATGTACGGCCAGACCCTTTGATGCAATCTACCTGCTCACACTGCACATCCAAAAGCCACACGTCTGACTCTGCGCCGATAGATGACGGTGGTCAGACTCTTCAATCTGGTAGAACAACTCCCATGTTTGCATATATGCATTGCGTGGGGTTTAGCCTGATAAACCAGACTAAATGTGAGATTAAATGTGTAATTTATTCTGGCCTTGATGAATGAGACATCGGAAGATTGTTGATGAGAACAACCCATTGTTTTTCAAACCACTCTCTTTGCCTATTAGCCAACACTCTGACCAATGAGCGCAACTGACTGTGATGTACTAAGCGCGAAATAAAGCTGGTAGGGGAGTGTAAACAAACAGCCTGTCGGTAAAATGGCGAATACGTCCTTCTTGAAAATTAATGAGCGTAGAGCCACTTCCTGCTCATGTTTCAACGAAAACCCCAAGTCTAGTCCTTCTAAAACTGATTCCAAAGCTGAGTCAATCAAGAACTGCAAGAGGCGGATTGCCCCTTTTTACCCCCTGTATACTACACGACGCAGGATGCACGATGAGACTGAAACGGCAAAATATCATACAGTGTATGCCCAGTCTGTGCGTTTGAAATGTAACATTTCAATATGATTTAAAGCAATATTTATATTTCGAAAAAACGTGCATGCATACTTGCTTAAGCTACGAGTTAAATAAAAAGGTGATTATTTTTAATGCAGAAAAAAACTACCTTTAAAGTACATAGAGATATTTGGTAAAATTACAAAATAAAAAGTAAAAAAAAAAAAAACTCTTTTTGTAGATTAATCTTTCCATCTGTGTTACATATATTGAAGATACCACTGAATCCTAAAACCAAAGACCTAAAGACGATGTACTTAAAATGGCTTTAAAATTCATGGTGTGACCTGTGATGACGGCGAGACTGAGGCTCCTATTGCAATTTGGGCAGAGGATGCTTTCCAGGCGATGTTGGATGGAACAAAACATAATCACAAAGTTTTCCTACTAGAGAGCAGTAGTACCGTAGATCGTCACTAGGAGATGAGGACAGGGAGAGAGCTCGGCACGGTTAACTGATCCAAGCTCAGTCCAAACTCGCACGGATCGGTTTTCAGAGGGTGGTGTAAATGGGGCTTATGTCTCACAAGTTACCGCTGCAGCTTTCTCCTCCATTGAGGACTGGGGTTTGTTTGCCCTCCTCTGGCGGTTCAAAGAAAGGGGACAATTAAGCTGACCCCGAGAAGCAATTAGAGTCTGGGGATAGTATTTACATGAATGAAATTCCTGCGCAGCATAAGCAGACTGTGAGAAAATGAAGCACCCCCTCGTTACGATAAAAGCTCATGTACACAAGGGCTGTTTAAAGCACTCCGTGTAAAAAAAAAAAAAAAAAACACAAGGGTCTGAATAATTTTATGGCACTATCTCTGGCTGTAAAAAAAAAACAAAAAAAAAAAAAACTTACAAGTTATAGATAAGTTAGCCTGATGAGCCTGCAGCTTTGCTCTGCAGATACCCTCATTGTCACTTGGCTCCCTAAGGCACTGGGGGGGACAAGTTTGTCCAACCCCATCAGTCCAGCTCTCTGCTCTCACAGCAGCTGAAGTGTGTCACGCTGAACAGGGTGCTCATAAAACAGGTCGACTCCATCGAGGACTTTTTGTGTATGTAGCAAACAGCGGGAGTCGCTGGCCCTCTCCAAATCTGCCCGTGTTTATGATGTAGCACTCAGTTACTGGAATATGCAGTCCCAAGCTTCACAAGAGGTCATAACTCAGGAGGAAATGTTCACTTCATGAAACGGCATCCAGCCTTGCCGCTTTTATCTCACAGAGGGGGATTTACCTGTGTGTGTGTTTTACTTTGTGATATGTCTGTTTATGAGTTAGTGCTGGGGCTCATTTGCTTATCCTCCACTGGCTGCCTGCAGTCACTCTGACCTCGGTTACACTTCACGTGTGAAGTTTATTATCGTAATAAAAGCAGGTTTTACACCTGTCTTCAATAGAGGGAAGTTTAAGGAATAAATAGGAGATCAAATGCTTTAATAATAAAACTGGATTTGTTGTTTTAATTACTTCTTTTTATCCTAAACCTGCTTTAGCCTTTTTTATCTTCAAATATTACTAAAAGACCTTTTATTTTTGATATCTTTGCCAAATAACTGTATCATCTTTTTGGCTCATATGTAAAAACCTTTTTTTTTTTTTTCTTTTCTATCTCTCGGACTCTAGGAGTCTAAAAGAAAATGACAGACACTGAAGCCCTTGGGCTGCTTACTCTATCAGGAATTTTGACATTAGGTCCTGACCTCAGAAACATGAGTGTTCTGACCTCAGGCTGTTGGACTAAGTTGAGATAAGAAGCGGCAGACATATGTAAACGAGCTTACATGGAACTACAGATAGCACAATGAGCAGACTGTTGCGCTCACAGCGAAATCCAAACAAAACAGCATTTAGTTTGTATTCCAACCGCTGCGAGCAAACGGCAGCTAAGTGCAACTCTGGGGGCCAGATGAATCAGACGAAGGGTACGCTGAGGACTGCAAGGGAAGATGCTCTCTAAAGCAGAAATCAGCATGTGTGTTCCTGCTTTTAGATGTAAAAACAAATTACAATCACACAAATTCTGCAGATGTATGCAAGCCACGTTTCATCTCTGTTAGCCACAAGTTTATGCAAGCCCTCACACAGAGTCGATGATCACGTCAATGTGATCAGATCACGTTACATTTTGACAGTACCTCATCTGCTATACTAGGTCAATGAGGTCACCTACAGTACTACTGTCAACGTTGCTCAAAAGTGCAGATTTGATACATTCTCAGTTTTAGTTTTACATTGATGAGCCCTTTTAAAACCAGATAAGTTTCATTGGATTACTTAAAGGAGCTACCACTTGGTATACTAAACATAGAATCCTTCTGATATGGTCTGCAAATTCACATTTAATTATTAGTAGGATTTTTTTTGTTTTTAATCAAGCTCATTTTTACCTCTTTTTTTAAACTATTTTCTCTTCTTTTGAGGGTACATACAAGAGTTTAACTCCTGTCTGCGCATCTATGTACTCTGGATATTTGTTATTAAGGCGTGTGTTGATTGGTCTGAGGAAGAGACGGTATCAGGGCTGGCCCAGTTTTATATGTCTTGATACGGTCCAAAACAATAACAAGATCTCAGAAATGGCGAATACACATTGAGAGACCAGCTAAACTGTGTCTTACCTGCAGCATTAGGAAATTACTATACTGTAGCCCCTTGTTTGAAAGTGGTCCTTTGCATAAACATGCACACACAGAGTAAACACATAAAGCAGTTTACAAACTTTCACGTAGCAGAGCAATAAAGATATCACTACACAATTGAAATCTGTATGCTACAAGTTGATGTATTGTTAGCTACATAATCAGTTTTCTGTGGTTTGTTTACTATAATTTCCTGGTGATATTAAATGATGAAGTGCAGGTGAGTCCCTGATGGTTGGATTAGCCAGATTTTCTAAACCCAGGCCTGATGCCATCTGCACCTGGTATTATCCCAAATTAACAAACCATTCTGGTGCAAAACGTGCATCACAGACAAAACGAGCTGTAGGTAGAGTCACTGGAACATTGTCGTCAGATATTAACTTCATCCATTGTTCTGCCGTAGTTTGATGAACAGGCAGAATTCAAATATTGTCCTATTTGTGCTGACCACAAACAGAGGAACATTTGATGTCTGCGTGACGTTCGGATATCTTTACTTTGACACAACTCATTAGTGATAGCGGTGGCTGGACGCTACAACATGGTCCAATCAACCTATTTACCTCTGGCCTCTAGCAGGTGGACCATGTGGAGGCGTCAAAACTGCTAAACATGATGATTATAACCAGAAATGATAATAAAAGCAAATTGGTAAGATTTTGTTTACTCCAATCTACTTAAAGGAAGTAGCTTTCTGCTTTTAGGCATTCTTGCACATTATATGAGCAGCAACGCTCAAAGTAGCAGATTCATCCACTGGATGGATGGCTATATTGAAAGAATTCATTCAATGGGATTTTTGTTGTGTTGCTAACTTTTATTACTAAATGACAGAATACAGGAGCAAAAGTACAGCTAAGTACTTTACCTGTAATAAAATCAGTGCTAAAAACATCCAAATTACTTTTTAGCAATGAACACTATGTACTTTATCGTGCTACCTTTTTTTTCTTATGTGGCCTTATGACTAACAAAGCTGGTGATTAAATGAAAGTTAGCAGAAGTGCCCCTATTTGTTTTTGTTTGTCGTCCTCTGATCACCAGGCAGATTACCTTTGTTATACGTTCTAGCTCACGTCATTGATCAAATGCTGAGATATGGGGACTGTACCACCCATGTTTTCTTTTAGGACAAGCTTCAGGAAAAAAAGCTCCTCCTTGAGCTTAAAGAGAAGTAACAGTTACGAAAGTAAAACATTCTGTAGATGCTTTTTAGTTAAAATATTCAATGCTTTATCTCAACAATTGACGGGTTTTCCCTGTATTAGCTGAACAAAATGTTAAGCTGTTTCTTAGAGGAAAAAAAAAAATGAACATGTTTGTGTTTCATAAGAATAAGTCCTGGGTCATATTCTTGGAAATGTGAAGAAAGCTCCTCTCTCCCACTTGTTGCTACATAGTGCTGCTTAAGCCGGGCATACACTGGGTGATGATTTCAACTGTTGCACACAGCTACAACTCAAACTGTATGACAAAACCACAGAGTTTAACAGTTCACTGCTCACACTATGTGAGCTGACGTTCTGATGCGATCTACCTGCTCCCACTGCACTTCCAAAAACCACACGTCAGTCTCAGCACCAAGAGATGGCCTTGATCGGACTCGTCAGTCTGGAAGAACTCCCTTGTTTGCACATGGGCAGTGCTCGACGTTCTGATAAATCAGCTCATAGCTCTGCTTCAACAGCAGGTTCCATGCTCACCTCACAACGGCCGACTGAATTTCAACCGTATTTCATTTTTTCCCAACCTTACGGTTCCTGATCGGGAGGTGGTCGTGAGAGGCTAATCGCCCCTCGTTACCCCCTGTATACTACACAACGCACAATAAGGCTGAAACACAGCCTTGTCTAAAAAATACTTGCAAGACTGCAGAATCGGCCCGAAAAAGGTCAAAACATCTTCAGTGTATGCCTGGCTTTACATGGTAAAAAGAAACCTACTACACTTTTCCCTTGAGTTCAACTTTTTGGAAACATTTTACTTTTGACAAGACACACATAGGCCTTTGCTGTCAAACTAACAGAGCCTTTTCAATCAGTCTTTTTCACTTCCCAACTATATAACAGCACAGATTCAAAATTTTGAAAATTATATAAAGGTTCAGTGTTTCCCACAGGATTTTAGGAGACTGTGGTGGGAGAGTCTCTGACCCTCGAGGGTTTTGCACATTTTTAAGCTTGGTTTATCCCACTTAAAGGGGAATGCCGGTTTTGGTTTTTGGTGATGTCTAGTGCTACTACCACAGATTATCTCGCTCTCGAACTGGAATTGAATGATTCAGATTAGCTAGTCGAATGAATATAAGGGTTAGAGCGTAGCCGCCTGTGGCCCGGGCTGCCTGTTCCAACTCCAGTTCGGCGCGCCAATGATGTCACACACACACATGGGTAAGTAGAACATGATGTAATAACGTAAAAAAGGTTTTCCCCTTTTACTTGCATTTTTGAGGCCATTTTACTTTTTCTTTTTTTCCCTTGTGGTCAACTAAGGAGCCTACAAATCATTATCTTGGAGACGAAAACGCACTGGACAAGTTGATTAAGTGACTGTTGCTGTGTGAATCAAATGCCGTTATTTAAGATAAGACATTTCAAATTTAGTTATTTATTTTAGACCAAATAACATTTTACATTTACATCCCGCTTGCTCCCGCCCTGAATGTAAGCCAGGGGGCCTACTGCAGCACTGAGAGGGACTCCTGTGGAAGCAGGAGAACGGGGTTGGGACGGGGGAGGCGCCCCACGGCAGCACCTGCTGCTGGAGGACAAGAGTAGGAACGATACGTGCTTTCACATAAGATTCTCCTGAAAAGTCGCTAAATATAGCAACAAAATCGCTGAGTTGGCAACACTGCACGGGCGAACCCGGCAGTCGGGGCGGCATTTTAATAAAGGAGGGCGGGACGCGCGCTTAAAAAAAATATATAACTGGTGCTTGGAGTGGGTCTCGCCCTGGGAGTAGAACCGCCACTGACCACATGGCGCACATTCTTCCTGTCGCTTGGTTGGGGCCGTAAACAATTTGTCTCTCTATGGCGCTGGGTTACGGGCGGTATGAAAGTACAGCTGTGGAATGGTCTGATAAACTGACAGATCTTTTTCTTGTTGTTGTTTTCTCTTTCTCTGTGTCTATATAAGACTGTGGTGGGCCCAAACAAGACTGTGGGACTAAAGAGGTGCACCAGCAGCATACATAGTCACAACCTTGAAAGCATTGACTGGAACCATCCATTTAAGAGTTTATGTGACTCTCTTTCTTGTACCATATATTTTTCCTTCCACTAATATTTTCATTAATATGCTTTTAAACAACTGTTAGCTTTGTGGTTTATGTTTTTTATGGAGAATGTCAGCTTCTGTCTGCTGGCAAGTTAGCAGCCTTTCTATGATTATTTAGGCAATAAGATAATTCAGTATTCATCATTTCAATTTTATTGTTCTTATATAATAATCTATTTTTAAGATAAATTAACACAATTTCATTAAAGGTATTGTGGAGGATTTTCGGGAATTTTTTAAAAGACCCGCCTTCTCCACTTTAAAGAAAATGCACATGCACAACCCTGTACTTGCTCCCGTCTGCTCTAACCCCTAAGTCCCCAAATTACTGTATAGAGTGGGGAATATATAGTGGACTTTATAGTGAACTTGGTTAACTTACCATTTGGATAGATGATCACTGCTTTTTGCTCCCTGTTGGGCATGTAACTCCTCCTCCACCATTCCATCTTTATTAGTTGCCGCTGTCAGGTAGCAACAACCTATGTCGACAGCGGGCCGTTTTGACAGCAAATCCCATAAGGTCTATGCGAAAAGCATTATGGGATATATTTGCCTCTTTTGAGGCCTTTTCTTCTCATACACTTCGTAGACACTTTTTCTCTTCCAAACCTAGGCCATTTTCAAAGAACTGCAATAAGAAAGGTGAGCATCAATGACTGAAACCGTAGCTCACCACAGATATCCGCCTGGAAGTGCGGATTCACAGAAAAATATAGCTAACTGGGGACGAGCACGTAGGACGGCCTTTACGTCAACATGTCACCAGAATGATTGACAATTTGGACAACCACTTATTTAGATGATCCACCTGGAAATAAAGGATCAACCTCTATACCTTTTTAAGCAATAATACACAAAATCAATAGAAATTTTTGAAACGGCTTAGTTAAAATTTGATAAAATATATTTAATTAAACCGGGTTCCAGATTTAATTTTGATATTACATAAAAATCCATGAAGGTGCACATATTTTAAAACTTGTATATCCTTTCCAAATAAACACAATTCATCTTGGATGAATTTATGTGACTGAAATTATTTTATTTCCTCTTTTAAATCTGGTCATCTTAAGAATGATGATGACACAGATTATAAAAAAAAAAAAAAAAAAAAAAAAAAAGGGAAAAGATTAAAATCTTTCTTTCTTAATCCTGGTATCTCATCTTGTAACACATTGCCCTCTATGCATCTGTGCTCTAACACACTTGTTGTAAACACGTTATGCTTTGCAGTGGCCCATCATATATAAATCTAGTAATTTAAATCTGAAACCCTCCTAAAATTTGCACAACAGTGTTCTTTAAATCCAAGAGTTTAAAAACTGTTTTATGTAAACAAACATATTGCATTTGTGACATCAAGAGTTTTCTTTTTTCTCCCACTCTAACAGCCCATCACAAAGCCCTCTGCTCTAGTACGAATACAAATCAATGGCACTTCTTGCCTAACTCAGCGTGATGGGCATGTGGTCTCTAAGGAAAGAGTATCTGCTTTCCTGCAACTTTGACAGTAAAGCTAAACTTTGTGTATTCATGACTTAACCCTGACCATGACGCTGATTGCGTGCCAACACTTCAGAGCCTGTGCATGTGTGTCATTTAGTTTTTGGTTTCCCTGCGAAATCTTATCAAAAGTTGTCGTTTTCACTTAAATTGCACCAATCCCCACCCGTAATGACTGGATCGTACAGTTCCCACAGTTTTCTGTTACCACCTTCTTACTCTCAAGCACAGGCAAACCCATGCATACATGCACACAATATATAATGCTAGAACCAAACACTGGGCCTGTGTGTAAACAAAGAGCCTTGTTGACTCTAAAATACAGCTTTGCACACCCTGACTCGAGGTGTTTGCTAGCTGGTAAAATATTAGCTTTGGATTGGCGGCTGTCATGAGCTCATCGGACAGACACGGTCAGGTGTGTATGTATGAAGTGAATCCATAGTTAAGCATAAGGATACGATGTCACGAGTATCACTAGCAGGATCATTTGTATTTGCATGTGGCTGCGTTTGATGCTTCACAATGAAATGATCAAAGAATACAGATGGAACAATCACGATAATACAGTTTTTCCCTCAAGTCCCTCTATTTGTCTGAACATATTAAAGTAAGCAGACCTTCTCTTAAAACTAAGTG
Source organism: Cyprinodon variegatus (assembly GCF_000732505.1). Taxonomy (NCBI): domain Eukaryota; kingdom Metazoa; phylum Chordata; class Actinopteri; order Cyprinodontiformes; family Cyprinodontidae; genus Cyprinodon; species Cyprinodon variegatus. The sequence goes on along the minus strand of NW_015150764.1, from coordinate 506,589 downwards.
TCCAGTTAGACTCTTGCTGGTCTCTCAACCATCCATTAAACCTAGCAGTGATCTAGTTTCCTCTCAGCTCTATACAAGGGAAGTCCCAGAGAGAGGAGTGAAGAGTTGGGCTGGAGGGGCGCCAGCGTATGCAGAGTGCAAAAGGAGGTGAGCCAGCACCTCAGCATAGCTCCAAGCAGCTGGCGGTCGACAGAGCAAATATACATTTAGAGCAGTGAAAGCAGCCGCAGCTCCCACCGTGATTGTGACTCTCCTGCTGCAGCTGCCTCTGGCTTGGGTCTACCAGTTGGCTCTAGATATTGTTTTAGATAAAGAATAGAAGTAGGAAATACAACTAAAACAGTGTTTTTCTTTACTTTAAAATAGAAAAAAAATATCCCTACATAAAAACAGCCTTTAGACTCAAACAGGAATCCATTTGCCACACGACGGATTAACATTATTAGATTGTCTTTTTTTTTATTTTTTTGTACACAGTAAGTTCCACAGTGTTTAATATGCAGTGTCAAAGTACATTGTCTCTTTAAGAGTTATTACAACAACAACTGGAGTAAAATATACACTACATAGAGTTCTAATTTTACACTAATTCAGAGTCGGACCAAATGCACTTTTAAAGTGTTACTTTAACACTACTAAAAAAAATTACTTTGTAAATATTTAAGTGTTAACTTTATTTAGTTTATGTTAATTCAAACGGTAAACAGTGATTAGTCAGAAAATGGGGGTTGTAACAATATAGTAAGGATGTAATTGCATTAAAGCTCCCACCATAACTATCATGCACAGTTTTCAGTTTACCTTCAGCAAGCAAATTATTACTAATTATTAATTACTATTATTAGTTCATTTTCATTGCATCAGTTTCAAATACCCGCAAAAATGTTTTAACATAATATCTGTCGGGACAAAATAAAGTCAGACTAACACTGCATCTAACTTAGTTTTTTCTGTGTTAATTAGAGAGATGATCCTCTAATCGGTTTTAAATTATCTTTAAATTCTCTTCTATTAAATTTGTGATTAAGCCTGCGATTTTGAAGGCTTGAGGTGAGTTTTATCTTACAGTGCTGCTAGTCCAGGCTACAAACACAACCCTGTAAAGCCATGACCTCCAACAAAAAGTACGAGAGTACGGAGACGAGTTGTGTTCCTTGAAGGAAAGCTGCACATCGTTGAAACCCTTCTCAGCTCGGCTATAATGTTTACTTTTAAACACCAGTGGTTGAAATATTGTCTCTTTGCTTTTGCTTTTATCTGGTTGCATCTGAGTTAATGTATTTGACAGCTAAACAGTCAAACATACCAGGAGTTTTAGTAAGCGTGACGACCAGATTCAGTTTTAATGTTTATTTAAAAATCTCTGTTGTCACTGTTGCCTTGTTTTAATACTAAGAAAATGCAAATACGCCAAAAGATTTCTTTAGATGAAAATATTTCAAAAGGGTTCCATATTTGTGTATAAGGTATATGTACCGTTTTTCTGTAATCGTGTATAAGTGTTTTGGGTTTGTCTCAGTACTGTATCTGTTTCTATAATAAGCTGTTACTGAAAACTTTTATAGTTTAATTTGTTTCTAAAGCTATCACTCCCTGCATAGAGCTGCAAGTAATTTCTTTTTATCCCCTCAGACTAGGTTTTCATGTAGATTTGTTTGCTGAAGTGCTAGGCTAAGGCTAGCCTCTCCTCTTGGTTTTGATCCAGTCAGTCATCTGCAGACCCGTGATACAGGGGGGGGAAAGTGTCCCCCTGCTTCATTAATTTTTTGAATGTTGTGAAATGTATTGGCCATTTTATTTCAGCAAAAACAAGGAACTTGACTTTGGTTTCACTGCCTCGCACACATTAAAAGTAAACTTTAGGGTATATAAAATAAGGAAAAGGACGTAGATGCCTATTTTTCCAAACACAGGTTAGAACATTTGAAATAAGCTTGTTTTTGTTTCACAGAGGAGCTGACTAATCTGGCTTAGGGTGTTGTTTGTGTACAGACAGTGTGAAGCAAGAAACTGTTTGTAGCAGTTTGCAAATAGTACTCTGTAGCATCAACCAAAAGCTAAAGGTCAAAACAGTTTGTGCCCAGAATCTGTGAGGTCTGCAGCGATGTCTGCAGCCGGCTCCTGACCCAGACCTCTGTTAGTCCTGAATAGTGACAAGGTCAGCTCTGATAACGCTCTGTGCAATACCAAATGTTCGTTTTGTTTCTGTGTAACCTGCCGCATGCACAGCAGGTCACACGATGCAAAAAGGAAGTTGCAGCAACCACTAGGGTCACTTTGTTTTTCCTGTCAGTATCATTGTGAAGAACAGGCAGTTAGCCGAAAAACCACGATTATTTTAGAGTAAAATGTATTGTTCTTAGAACAACACAAGCTGCTTTAACAAAATAAGCTGTAATAAAAAGAATGCCTTTGTATAGAACTGCTTCATAGCTGATGGAGGAAACACTGTAGTAAGGACTGACATACAATCACACCAGTTTAACAGCATCAACTGGCAATTAAAGAAAGTCAGCGACTTTAATACCGATCATTTAAAGAGAGATCTTTGTTAAGGAAATGTGCTAAAAAGTTCCAATACAGATTTCGCATTCCAGATTTATGAGGTTTTTGTGTATCAAAGGTTAACAGAACGTTTCGGTAACACATATTTATGTGTGTGTAATGTCTTATGTTTAGATATCTAAAGTAGAAACAAATCTAAATACAAGCTCAAATGATCTCAGTGTTTAGTTTTGGTGTCCTTTATATGAAAAACAGGGACTTATATAATCGAAGATTGTAGCCAGATGCAAATGTTCCTGACTACCATTCTGCTGACGTCAGAAGAAGGAAGTGTTATTTATTTATTTTGTAATCTACACTTTTCCGTCTGTGCGTTTACAGCGGTGCTTTTTGGCAGACTCTCAAAGGGAAGTAAACATGGAAAAAAAAAAAAAAAAACTCCTCTTGGATGAGGTCAGATTGGGATCACTTGTTATAATTGCCTTCATGTTGAGCACCATGTGTGTTTGTGGGTGCATTTCTACGCGTGTTTCCTCATTGCACATGTGTTTCTCACATGACTGATTGCGCATTACCAGGCTGGTGATATGAAGCAGGAACATGTTTATCAGTATAGCAGTGATGTATGTGGACTCTCATCTGCACAGAGATTAGAACCAAGAGTGAGCAGCATTGCACCGCCCTGCACTTACCAAGTACTGAAAGTACATTAAACTCTTTAAAATGACGTCTGTATTTGTATCCACTGCTGTGAAAAAGTATTTGAATGCATTTTTTATGTTTTTTTTTTTTTTTTTTTTAACACTTAGATGTTTTGGATCATCCAATAATTTTTTATTTTAAATATAGATTGAATAGGTGAAACAAGAATTTTTAAAGTAATTTCTTTTTCTCCTTGCTGCCTCTTACAGTAACTATAATAATGCACATTTCTGTGCAGTTTAACTTTCTGCACCAGTTGTTTCTTGCAAAGATTATAAAGACTTTGTTCTTAATTCAAAAGAAAATGTAGTCGTTTATAGATTAACTACGTTTTTAGGACATAATTTCTTATTACAAATCTCCCAACTTTACAGTTTAATTTAAATAAAAAAATATATATTTTCAAGTGAAATGATCTTGCTGCAAGCATAGATGATCATTCATTTTGACTAACTTTACTCTCAGATTAAGTGTTTTCAACTTATTAGACACCTCACTATTGCAATGTGACCCTGTAAATAAAGAAATTGCTTTAATAGAGTCAGCCTGACAGGCTTGCTTGGCATAAATATCTCCAAAAAGCAACATAACTTGCCTTGATCTAAAAAAAATCACAAATAATTTTATGTCTAACTCCTGTCAGTCTGGAAAGGATCCCAATACTATTTCTAAGGCTTTTAAACTCCAGCAAACCACTGACTGCTAATATAATCAAACGGAGTAAACCTGGAAAATGTTATCTTTCTATAATGAACTGCTGTTGACTGCGATTCTTTCTTTTTAGAGACGAGGGGCCATCTCCTATGACAGCTCAGACCAGACAGCGCTATACATTCGTATGCTAGGTAAGTGTTGCCCCGTTCTTACCTTCACACACACATGCACACTTTGCAGACATGAGAAAGTTACAGTCCCCCCGCCTCGGACGTAAGCTATTCTGAAGGTCTAATGTCCTAAAAGGCATCGACATTGTCGATGGATTTCGGGATGAAGAGATTATGAAGATAAGAATACTCTATGTATTTTAAACTATTTCTGCTGCTCTTTTTAATCTCGCTCACACAGCGAGCTTAGCTTGTGCTCGTTTGCAGGGATGCAAGTCTTTTGGGTTTGATCCGATTTGAAGTACACGGTTTAATTTCTGTCCTAAATAGAATAAAAGCTGGTGTGTTTGCTGTTTTTGCACGTGTCTTTGTGTACATACTGCATGTGTGTGTGTGTGTGTGTGTGTGTGGCGGGGGGCAGGGTATCCACTTACCCTAAGTAACTCCAAACAGAAAAAGCTGTTTATAAAATGGAAGAGGGGATGAAGGGTTCATAGATCGGCCAGTCAGATGGAGCGAAGTACATCTGAGAAGGCTGGATCAGCAGCTGCTTCCTGATCAATAAGGTCATTGGGGATATGCATGCGATTAGAGCCTGATATGCCTCTGAGGTCTGTCTATTTGATGTTGATGTGGGAGCATAAAGGCAGCTTTAGTCAGTATAAACAGGATTTTGAATGGTAGGAAGATATATTAAAATAGAGTTGCTAAAATGACAGCCTATTGAGTTGAACCTTTTTGAATAACATTTGACAATTTGGAATTAAAATAATTGAAAACTGTAAAACAGAACTACTTCCTCATGTATCTAGCCTGTTCTTTCTCACTCTCACTACAATTGGCTATTAAAAACTGTTTATTTGTGTGTGTTTATAGTTTGTGGGTTTTTTACTTGCTAAAGAAAAAGGGAATTTCACTACTTTTTTGTGACTCAAGACAACTTCAAACTCAGGTTTACTAAGCCTTACCTTATCACAATGCCAAGCAAGACGCTAAAATTGCTGATTTATTTGCGTTTTTTATACCCCATACAAAAAAAGAAAACAAAGTTCACAAACTGTACTTTGAAGAATCTGCATTTAGTGTAGGACAATCCAATACTTCAGTCTGAAGGTTGTGTTTTTTTTTGAGTGGATCTAACTTAGCCTAGATTCTATGCTATGCCCAAATGACAGGATGTAGAGCAACTGAATGAATATGGATTCCGAATTTAAAGCATTTAGAAATGTATAGATATAAAAATATTTTTGTTTTGCAAGGCCAAATTGAGGTAAATGACAAACCTGCATGGTGAACACACCTAACCAATAATGTAGCTCCACTAAACACCATTAGCTCACTAGAATAATAACCTTACTACTACTAAACACATAGAAACAACTGTGGTTGTCAAATTTATATATTGTCCCGTCTCCTTCTCTGCTGTGAACTTTTCCACCCTCTAATTTACACTGCGTCCACTCTGCAGCCAAGGAGCAGGTGCTAGACCAAAACAGCTTTACCTAAGGATTTAAAGTAGTTTAAAGTTCTTTACTTTTTGTTTTTATGTATCCTAAAATTTTCTCTAGTTACAATGATGAGTACATTGAGTGCAAAAAAGCTATATTTGCTGTTTATTTTGGTGTGTTAACTGTTTAATTTTGCTTTGATTTTGTAAGTTATTCTATGAAGCCTAATGATCTAATATGTAAAATGGCTAATACACACATATATGTAAAAGGGATGTCCTGATCTGGTATTGATAATATAAGCCAAAAACACAGGTATAATATGAATATATGAGCCTGCATCTAAAATGTTTGAAATTTATTGTTAGAAATTGATTTTAAATTGTTTAGTTGTTCTTATACACATTGTTAACTGTTGTTTTTTTAAATAATATACCTTGATGGAGCCATTTTACTCCATTCTGTGCAATTAAATAAATAATATGCATAATTTGTTCTGATATCCTCTCAAGTTTATAGTGGAATCAGCCAATACTCAAAGCTGTGATATCTGTATCGTATCAGAAATGAAAAGGCTGTCAGGACACCCTCAATTTGTATTAATCTGGCCATTAAATTAGCTGTTTGTTTAGTGCAGAGTGCAAAGAACAGCCTAGAGAAGCAGAGACATATTGTAAATTATGGCTCAAAGCCATGAAACATTTTTTATTTGATCAGCTAAAAAGGCTAAATGAGGTTCACCATCTTGATCAGCACAACAAGAGTGACACAGCAATCAGGTCTACAATCATTCTATCCACCATAGATTGACAAGCTCCAGGATTTAACTGACATTGGACTCAGTTTGCCCCAGACTGCTCAATCCAGAGGACCTTAGGCCAAATAAAACCTTTGTTTTCAAATCCCACGATCTGAAAATTAACAGAACCCCCTTAGTAACTGAAACTACTGCAATCTCTACTCCAGTTGTAGACATGCCCAAAATAGAAAGTGATACTTATGAATTTTATGAGCAGATTTAAAGTTCGCAAAGCATTATATTAGAGAAGCCAAATGGTCTGCTAAGGGTTTCGATATTTGGCAAAAACAGCAATGCAGGCGTTCAGGTGGCTAAGCGGTTAGCGCATGCGACCCATATACGGAGGTCTTAGTCCTTGACGCGGCGGACCCGGGTTTGAATCCGACCTGTGGTCCTTTGCTGCACATCTCTCCCCCTCTCTCATACCCCCTTTCCTGTTAGCCTACTGTCGAAAAAACAAGCTACTAGCAAAAACAAACAAACAAAAAAAAAAAAACGACAATGCGCTACAAGAAGTTAGTTCTGTTATTAGGGATTAGTGAAATAGCAAAATCGTACCCATCGCTGTCATGTGGGGTGTTGGAAAGTCTCTGATTGGGATATATGCTGGTGAAGATTCTGTCATCCGGGTCATAGTCACACTGGATAACAGCGCTGTTTTTAGGTTGTTTACATAAACTTGTTAGCCATCATAAGTCATTCTAATAACTGAAAATACTTTACCTCCTGCAGATGATATAAATATTTGATAAAAGGAAAAAAATAGAACAAATAAAGATGATTTAATCCACTCAGGAAAAACACAAATATCCTGAGTGGATCCTATAATAATTCATCCATGAAAGGGCTACTCAGAGCTACTGCTTTTGCTGAGCTGACTGAAGGACCTTTAGCTTTTCAATCACTTTCCTTGGCCAGCAATGACGGCAGCCTTGTACGTCATCGGCATAAAGCATTTTTTGTTCTGCCGGGTTTTTAATTATTTTACATTACACTGTGAGCAGGAGAAGCACGCTAATGCAGACTGGTGTTTGCCTGGGCCTGGCATTATTTGGCTAACTTAATGCTGATGTGCTTTCAAATAGCAGCACTCAGAGCTTTTGCCACATCATTTATAATGACCTGACCCACATCCACCCCAAAGCACCGGCACTAATGCACCACTGGGGGAAGCATGGACTCCATGACACTCAAAAACACACAAAAGCATGTGAATCTGCAGATGTGACAGATGTTTATACATACAAACACACACTCGGTACCCAGGAATGCATGTATTGTATTTTTTGTTGCTTATCCATAGTTGTTTCTTTTCCATTACATATTACAAAGACCTCAACAAAATGTGAAGCAATGTTATGCCATGAATTTTAATTCTTAGTTTTTGGTATTTTGATAGGAGCTTGTGTAGTGTTCAAACAGCTGTTTTCAAGTAAGTAATGCGCTGGTTGTGGGTACACATGCGTGCGACTTCACTCTTTGGTTCCGATGAACTTATTATACAATCTGACGTGCCTTGCTGGAAACGTAACTTCTAGATGTTTAGCTCCTCGATCAGCTTACTTCCATATGCAGAGCTATGTTCAAAGAATTAACCCTCAAACTCTTTTCACAATCAGTAACAACACGTCAATGTTTCTTTTGTTCGGATTTTATGTGATAGACCAATGCATAGCAGTAAATAATTGAATATGAGGAAAAATGATGCAACAATTGTCATTGTTGTAAAAAGAATTATTCATTTTTTCTTTGCACTATATAAAACACAATATTATAAACGTTGATCAACAAAGCCCTTTTCAATGCTTGATCCCAAAAGGAGAATTTTTTTGTACAAACCTGCCAACGATCATTAATTATTAGGAAAGCAGCTGAGGCCCATAATCGTTCAGGAGGAGCTACAGAGATCTGTTGCTCAGGTGGGTGAATCTTGTCCCTGAACACGTACTAGTCATGCGCTTTATAAATTTGCACTTAAGGGAGAAGGCAATAAAAAAAAAAAAATCTTGTCCAAGCTCAAGGTGCTTTTGTTAGAGGAGACCAAAATTAAACCTTTTGTCCCACATCACCATAGCAAAACATGGAAGTAGCCCCGAAAAGGTACTTAAGCAGGAGCAGCACCACTTCAACTTATTTGTTTAGGTAGCAGTCAAAGCAATCAAAATATAACATTAAATCCAAAAACCCCTTCAGACTACAACTGCTCTGATTCTTAACTAGTTTTTGATTTAACTCTGTTGTCACCCTCAGTGTCTCAGAGTTGAGGCAGAGACTTGATGCTTACTGCTGTAGCGAATATCAGGTGTTTTGTTTCTGCCTTTGGGTTGAAATCTGTAATAAAGCTCCTCATATTTGTCGTGTTTCAACACATCTCCTTTTAGTTTTTACATAACCTGCATGTAGTGCGGCACTTTTTCCCTTCAGCACATGGGAGGCAGGAATGTGTTGCATAGAAAGTTGTGTTCCTTAAAGAATTAGCCTCCCAGTTCAACAAAATTAGGTCATAAGTTATCATGAATAAGTATTATCATTTGAATGAGTCAGAATCGCTGATCTTCACATCTGGATGTGGTGAAACAGTGAATCATTCTCCTTCCCTTGTACTAGGAGTTAAATATTGCAGTTCAGACCCTCTCATCCAATCCAAGAGAGGGTTTTTTTTTTTATTTTATTTTTTTTACATACGAACAACCAGAAAAGTCATTTAAGAGTGTAGACATTCGCTATCTCCAAGACATGCAGCTGTTATTGCAGCAAATTGCCAAATACAAATGTGCTTGACTTTTTTTTTAGAATCCTTACACTTCACATTAATGTGCTGCTTTGTGTTGGTCTATCACATAAAACTCAAATGAAAATAAAGGTTATTGATGAAACATGACTAAACAGGGAAAGGTTTAAATGGCATGAATCCTTTTGCGAGGCACTGTAGAGCCCTGGCTGGAATCTCTCTCTGGCATTTTGCTGCATCAGCGTCACAGCATTATCCTGTCTCCTCACTATATTCTCGCTCTTGACTGCAGTCTACATGCTGATCCGTCCGCCGTCCTTAGCTATGGAGCCCGCTCCTCTGCTTGAGTACTAAAAACAGTCATAGTTCAACTCTAGATTGCCCTCAGTGGCTCTGAGTGCTAATAGTAGAGCAGACTGTCCTGACATGGCATTGCATGCTCAGCTGTTCACTTCTCTGTCTGTTTCCTCTTCTGGGACATGGGAGTGTGTGTGTTTTTTGTGTGACTGTTCCTGCACATGAATAGCACACACCAGACCTGAGCAAAAACGTACTTTCTGATTTCACAGCTTCTGCTTGTTTCTTACCTTTCTGAGATTGCCAGCTTGATGGGTTTTACCATAATTAGATTTAAAGTTATGCAAACAATTGGGTTTCTTTTCAATTAAATTTTCATAAAATGAGACTCAGTCAAGGGGTTTTCTGTCAAATCTCCAAAATAAAGGAGAACTTTATAAAACAATGTTTTGACAAAAACCTAGACTCCTTTCAATTTGTTTTTATTTGTATCGCCCCCCAAAAATGAAATTTACATTATAATTAGTGTATGTTTGTATTTAATATCTGTTGACCATCATCAACTGAATTGAAATGGCTCAAACTGAATCTGTATTAATGTAGTTTGAAATCAAATACATTGGTTTGAAAATGATTTCACTAAATTGAAATAGATTTTCCTTTTGAAATGGATGCGATTGTATTGAAAATTCAACTCATCTGTTTTTATGTTCAGTTCTATAATCAATTTCTGTTAAAAAATTCAGATTCTTGTGACATCTGGGTCTTTTAGCAATATAATCAAACCCAATTTTCACATCAGGTTAAGATTCTTTTACTGCATTTTGAGCTGAGGCAGTGGAGCTCAGCGGATATGAGCTCAGTAGATGTTGTCAACAATGTCAAACAACCTTGTAAAAACTGAAGGGCTAACAGTTATGCTAACTGTAGTGATTAGCTAAAGATGCTAAATGCTTAATTACAAAGATGCTAAATGCTAAATTATGCCACTAATGTTCTGGGCATTCAATTTTTCCCCATCTATATATTTGACATAACTGACACGATTTATGATATCTACAATGCTCATTAACGCTTCACCGCTTTAGCTTAAATGCCGTTTAAGAATAAAAGAGCTCAGCTTTAAGTTTTAAACCATCCAACATTTTAACATTTAAGTGGAGAAAAAAAGCCCCACATTAAGGAAAAATGTTGGATTGAATTCATTGATGGTACAGATATGATCATGCCAAGCTATTTAAATATATAATCAAGCCATTTCTGTAACGGATAATTATAATTTTTGAAATTTCTTTAGACAATCAACCTTTAATCGGTAACCCACATCATCCATTTTCCTCGGATAAATCTGTAACGCTTGTGGTGCGTTATCATTATGTATTCCTTAACCTTATATCTTTTTTTTTTTTCCTCTGGAACCTTTGTCTACCCAGGCTGTTTTGTTTTATTTTCTGTGCATTTCAGAATGGGGTCTGAGACCTGCGCCACTTATAGAGTTAAACAGTTAATTCTCTAGGAAAACAGATGTCTGCCTAATGCATCACCAGAGTCCAAACCATGATTAAAAGCAATGAAATTTTAACATTGTTTTCTAGTGGCTTTGGTTTTAAAGCCTCAGAGTGCTGTCTTAAAGTGTCTGGATTCTAAAGTAAAAATTAGGAAACTAAGGCTGTGTCTGAATGTCCGCCCTCACCACTATATAGGGCACTATATAGTGGTTTACCCCATTTTAGATGAGTGTCCGAATGTCTAGTGGATGAAAAAGAAGTAGACTAAAATCTTCCACAATACACATTGAAATTTAGTGGTCACTAAGCAGATATATCCCGGATCATGGAATTTGTTGTCACAGGGGCCCGCTGTCGCTACCCGGCGATAAATAACAAAGATGGCGCAGGCACCATGTTGGAAAGCAAAGTTATGTAACCAACGGGGAGCGAAAAGTAGCGATTATCTGTCCAAACGGTCAGTTAACCGAGTCCCCGCTCTATATAGTGATTGAGGGATTTAGGGGTCAGGGCGGACGTTCGGACACACAGCCACAATCAAAATCACTTCTAAATTAAGTGAAGCTTGTATTTTTCTAAAGATCCCTTTTAAAGATTTTTTAAATAAAAAAAAAATTCTCAAATGCTTTTCAAGTCTCCTTCAGTGCTTTTACTTCATTTAAAATGAAAAACCATAAATAACGCAGAAAAAGATGTGACTGAATGCTGACACTCTAAAATGCTGCGATATTTATCAAGACTGGGTTCAAGTGTTGGGTTTGGACACAAAATACAATTGTTTAAAGAAACTTAGCCCAAGAGAGAATGCAACAACTCAAACAAAAGGCTTTGATAAATAGAAATTGGCCTCATCTCACCACAAAGCTCTGACTCTTGTTCAGGGTCCATTTAAAAATACCTCTCCTTCAGCGGAGCAGTTTTAGAGTCGTTTATAAAACTCACTATGGTCCTGAAAAGCTTCCTTTTGGGTTGAAGAAAGCCCCATTTCTCTGCGTCGCTTTGGAGAACATTTGTAAAACAACCCAAAATGTGACAAATCCACATTCATCCTGCAGCCATGTGGAGAATTTAGTAAGGTTAAAAAAAAGTCTGCAAAGCTCCCAGTTGGAGGACTCCTTCAAAAAAGTGATATCATGCAGTTAATAAGTCTCCATTTTATCCAACAAATAAAGAGTATCATTAGTTATTAAACAGTCATCTACTAATTCTTTCTATTTTTGGATGTTGCCAGAAACCCAGATCCATTTAAAAAGATCGTCCTTCAAAAGCTGAGGCCAAAAGACAAGTTTAGTGTCCAGTGTTGACTGTTTTTGTTGTCTAAATTTAAGGTGCGCTTGACTTATTTTCCTGCTGCGCACATCATATGGTAAAGCCCGTCCTCTTGGCACTCGAGGAAAAAAAAAAAAATTACGAATAACGAGATGTAAATCAGTTTAACCCTGAAAAGTAACTCTAAACAGTTCTTGTTTGAGAACAGTAATGCTTTTTTAAAATTTTTTGCACGGTATGAATCTTGAGGAAATAAGTGTTAATTTCTTCTAGGAGATGTGAGAGTAAGAAGTCAGGTTGGATTTGAACCGGAACGACGAAGCTCCCACCCCTACCTTTGCATAGACTTCCGAACTCTTCACAGTGAGTATGGACCCCCAGTCCGCTGTCTTAAATCATTCCCACTAGACGCCAAACCCATCACAACCTGCTGATCACCTATAAAAATGTTTCCATTGCATCAAAGCAGTTAATATCCTATAGACCCAGGGTGAAGCTCATATACAGCATGAATTTCGTGCTACCATTGTCTGAAACTATACATACAGAACTTATTAATTTTACACTTTAAGCCCCACTGATATATTCTTATCAAGTTGCAGAGAAACCAGTTCTAACAGGATCTGGTGATACGTACTATTTCATTAATTTTCATTAATTACTTTCGTCTAGTTGAAATAGCCTCGGCTGCATCTTAAGTTCCTACTCTCACGCATTTAGTTGGTAGGGAAGGGAGGAGTTTGCATTATGACAGATGACTATTTTGTTTTAAGAAGGAGGACTACAACTTTCACTATGCATGCTTGACAGACGATAGTTTTCTTACTTTTGAAAGTCTTAGCTTGACCACATATTCTTTCTTTCATTGATCAGCAAGCTTTCTAATCTAACTATATAACCCTGTTCCAGAAATGTCAGTCAAGCTTTAGGGCTTTGCTTGTGGAGGAGGTGCTTCTTTCTTGGCCTGTCAAATTTGTGGTGAATTAAAACTTTCTTAATGGTGCACAGTGACTATGGTTAGCCCGGAGCTTTCAGATTATAGCTGACTGAAGCCTCAGTGGTTCCTGGGTTGTACTTCAACATCCAGACTAATTCTCTTTCATCAGAGGTACCACTTTGGATCTGACTGGTTAAGGTTCCTGTATAATGGCCATCCTTAGTCATTTTTCAAAAATGTTTAAAAGCCTGGTCGATACCAGGGAACCAATCAGCATTCATTGGATTTAACATTTCAACCAAGAAGACTGGTCTAATATAAAGTATGCAGGGAACATATGAATAGCTTTGAAAAGCATGTGGTTTCTCTGGAACTTGCTTATAGACATTAACCAAATATTATTGGGGGGAATGCAAATACTGGAGTCTGTTTGCTTAATTATCTATTTGGATTAGAGAAAACAAATTCAAACTTGCTAACCCAGTTCTTAAAAGTCACTGAATCAGGAGGTGTTCATGCAATCTTCTAACCAGCCTACATGTCTTAAAAGAACAGAGTTTTGTTTTAAATGATCCAAGCATTTTAAGTTCTCCTTAGAGTATAAACCTCCAGGCAATATGACCCTCGTGTCATATTGCCTGAACATACCTGCCTCTGATAATGAGAGGCATTATAAAACGGTTGGTTCCTCTTCTGGAAAACTTAGTGAGGCACGCCTCTCTTTGATGCGATCAAGAACTTTTCTCTAACTCTTTATTGAAACAGACGAGTTTCTAAAATACTTGTTTTTAACTCCTGTTGATGTTATGACCACGAAGTAATCCTACCTCATTCTGATGAACTTCCAGAACACTGCTGCAGTTTAGACATACACTTTGCATTTGTACAGTGTGCCTTTGTGTGTGTGAAGGATAAAGACAACCAACAAAGCATGTCTGCTGTGTGATCCCAGACGAAAGGCTTATGAGTAGGCGGCTGTGTCAGCAGCGACTGTTTGGATATCGCTGTGTTGGTGTCGGTTCCCCACCGAGGCCGTACCCAGCCAAATGCTTCTCCGAGCCTAATGAGCTTCTGGGGGAAAACACACCAAGAGGTTCCGTTCATATGTCACATTGTTTGAAAAAAAATACTTCTTTTTGCAGCACGGCTCAGCTGCGGATCTTTGTCGTCTGACTCCGGTACTGAAAAGAGGGTCCACAGGCTGCTCAGCTTCCAGAGATACCTGCACTCGTCCCGCCTGCTGCGGGGAATCCCTCAGCAGATCCCCCTCCCCATCCTGGACGAAGACTACAGCGGACAGGCTAGAGTATGTAGCTCAGTGTTCAGAGAATGGAAAACATCTCACTACCACATAATGAACCAGGATCTCCTGCATCTCTATTTTTCTTTCTTTCTCTTTTAGTGCATGTTGGAAAAAGTTGGCAACTGGAATTTTGACATTTTCCTATTTGATAAGTTGACAAATGGTGAGTAAAAGATGTGATTTTACATTAAATAAAAAGGTGTTTTAAAATGTGGTTGAGTCTAAAGATGCACTGACATGTTTAGTCTGATGATAGTCAGATATATGTAACTAATAAAAGGTAAAATGCCTTCTCCCTTGCACCACTACTGACATACTTTGAAATTAAAGCCTGGTTGGCTCTGAAGTTTTTATATCTGAAGTGATGGTGTTTGGTCCCAGTAACCTTTGTGAATCCCCCCCGTTGACTTTTGTGTTTTAACAGTTTTTTTTTTTTTTTTTTTAAGCCTGTCGTCTCAAATTTGTGTTTTAAGATGGACAGAGATTTTGAATTGGATCGGCGAATCAGCTCTGTAGTTAAGTCCAGCTTTTATCATTTAAGACAGTTGGCCAAGGTCAAACCTTTTCTTGCAAAGTAGCACTTTGAAACTTTAACCCTCTCCAGGCAGATGTTGCAGATTTGCAACAGTTAATTACTCCACATCCATATTTTAAAAGCTTTTGTTACTCAGAAGTACAACAGAAGGACTTAGTTGTGCATTTGCAACAAACAGTTTCTCTCCAGCTCACCAGATAGCACTGCTGACTCACTTTTAACAAGGCTGAGACCTTTGTGTCACGGAAACAGATTTTCTAAGCACCAATTTCATATAAGTATCATTACCAATTTCCATTATTTTGAAATCAATACTACATAAGATGAATCGTGATTGTCTATAGATATGACATATGCCAATTAGTAGATTTGATCTCCTCTGGGTTTTTCACCAAGAGGCGTCTCGATTTCAATGTTGTGGATTCGCAACGTGTGCCCAAACAGGTACCAATGGATGCTACGTGCTTTATCTACTAGTTTGCCTATATTTTGGGCAGCAGTTTAACAGAAACGGCATTCTCAAAAGGTTTTGAGATGTCATTGGTGAAAAAGTTTGAAGAAAAAGTCGTGTCTCAAATTTTGTTAGAGAAATTTTTTTGTCGAATTTTGTTTTGTAAATTTTTTGTTTGTGACATTCAACTAAAGTTAATGTTCATATCAAATTCAGTCTTTAGTGTTAATTTACCACTCTGGGCTACTGTTGCAAATCTGCAACATCCCAGAATTCATTGCATGTGAAGGTCTTTCTCAAAAAAAAAAAAGTCTGAATTGTATATTACTACCCCATATGATCATTTTCTGCAAATATCACATTTTTCCTGTAACTACAACTTAATTTGAGCCTGAGAGGGTTAATCCATGCCTTTGTTACATCTCGGCTGGACTACTGTAACGCACTTTGTTTTGGGGTGAGCCAGTCCTCCCTCGCACGTCTCCAGTTGGTGCAAAATGCAGCTGCACACCTTTTATCTGGCCGCCCTTCATTGGCTGTCTGTTCATTTTAGACTTAGACAGCTATATTGTCATTTTGTATACACAAGAGTGTATACAAAATGAAGTTTCGTTTATATTCATCAGGCAATGAATGAGCAGCAGCTTAGCCGTAAAAAGGAATAGTTCTGTTTCATAAAGTGCAGCAGTGATTTTAGGATTCCTTTATTTGTTTTTAAGTCTTTAAATTGCTCGCCCCTCCCGACCTCTCTGAGCTTTTCCAGCCCTATGCTCCCACTCTGTGCCTCAGGTCAGCTGACCTGCTGCTCCGAGGTCCAAACGGAAGCTCAGAGATTGAGCTCCCCCTCTTCATTAGACAATCCTCCTCACTGTCTAGTTTTAAAACTTGTCTAAAACATATTGTGATCATTTGGCTTTTAACACAGCATGAGACTCTCTTTTTTGCATTTGTGGTTTGTTTTATTGTTTCTTTTAATTTGTTTTAATTCATAAATTTTATTATATTTGTTTTATTTCTTTAAACGTCTATGTTGTTTTTATACAATCTTACCTTAAGGGCTTTATAAATAAAGTTGAGTTGAGTTGACAGCTCTATGGCTGAACATCTGACAATGGTGCCCTCTACTGGCCGGCAATGCTCTACAGATATTCCTTCATGATTCAATCATCTGACGTTAACGTTGTCCTCTATTGAAAGCCTTCCAACAGGATAACCACCCAATCATAACACAACGGCTAGAAAACTTGAGTTTTATTCATGTATAAGAATGAACCAAAGTCCAGACCTGAATTTCTCTGTGTAAAACTTCAGACATTCTCTCCCTTCAATCACTGAGTTTAAGCAATTTAGCAGATATTGATTCAGGAACCATTCAAATGAAACGCATTGAAGTTTTGAACTGAAGTTCCATAGTTCTTTTCTAACACTAACCTTAGGGAAGTTAAGCCTCTCTATAAAGCATTAAGTAGTAGCTGTTCTTGCACAGGAAACAGCCTGATCACCCTGACGATCCACCTGCTGAACCAGTACGGCCTGGTGGACCTCTTCCAGCTGGATATGGTCAAACTCTGGAGGTTCCTGGTTCTGGTGCAGGAGGACTACCACAACGACAACCCATATCACAACTCTGTTCATGCTGCAGATGTCACCCAAGCCATGTACTGCTACCTACAGGAGCCCATGGTGAGTCATTTGGCTTCAGTTTGTTGTTGGCCAGAAGAAATCCTGCAGGAAATCTTATAGAGTTGTTTTTTTTTTTCTTGTGTCTCTTGCTAAGGATTACACATGCAGAATAAAAGGTTGATGACAGAACCATGCTTACTGTCATTTGTAAATATGCTGGTACTTTAACAAAATCTCATAACGGTGTCATTACTGCTGTCCCACCAGCTTGCAAAGTCTCTAACATCTTACGACATCCTGCTGGGAATCCTTGCGGCTGCCACACATGACTTGGACCACCCTGGGGTCAACCAGCCTTTTCTCATCAAGAGTGATCACTATTTAGCCACACTCTATAGAGTAAGACATTTCAGAGATTAAAAAGCAACCTGCCAAACTTTCCCGCATCCCATCAGAAAATGGGATGTAAATTGTGTGAAATTTTTTCCTTTTCCCCGTTTAAACAGAATACCTCAGTTCTGGAAAACCACCACTGGAAATCGGCAGTGGGTCTCCTGAGAGAGACCGGGCTGTTCTCTCATCTGCCAGCTGAGGACAGGTAACTTCAAGCCTCTTTACTGTATGTTACGGAGTGCAAAGACAACGACGATCACATGCTTTTCTCTGTAAACCCAGCATGAACATGGAGAGGGAACTGGGCTCTTTGATCCTGGCCACGGACATCAGCCGACAGAACGACTACCTGTCCAGGTTCCGCACCCACCTGGACCAGGAAAGCCTGTGCTTAAGCAATGCCAGCCATCGTCACTTCGCCCTGCAGGTTGGTGCACGTAACAGACCTCAGCCTGTCTGCAAAACCAGCGGGTTCTTATCTTGTTTTCCCTCTTTGCTTCTCCTCAGATGGCTCTGAAGTGCGCAGACATCTGTAACCCCTGCAGACCCTGGGAGCTGAGCAAACAGTGGAGCGAGAAAGTGACAGAGGAGTTTTTCCAACAGGGTATCCGTGACACACGTTATATTCAGTCACTTGCTCTGTGCTTTAGTTTTAATTTGCTCTCACTCTAAAACTGTTTATGCATAAATCATTTACTTCATTTCCGCGCTTGTTTCATGCAGGAGACATCGAGAAGAAACACAAACTTGAAGTTAGCCCACTTTGTGACAGAGAGAAGAACACCATCAGCAACATCCAAATAGGTGAGCATGCTAGCTATAAACAATATTTACCATTATAGATACGTATGGGCAGCAACATCCATCCTAATAATGCATCTTGAATCATTATTTTGCCTGTAAGGGAAGTTTAGTGAATTATCTAATCCAAATATTGTCAAATTCATCCCTACACATGTTTAATAAAATCCATATTCTGTTGCTTTTTGAGGCTATTGATAGCTTCTAGCATATTCCCAGCTTTATGTTTTAGCACTATAGCTATCAAATATGGTTTACTGATAGAAATGTGAACTCCTCAGTATAGTTTATAAGAAGTCAGTAAGATTGAGGTGGGGTTTTTGCAGATGCACCCTTTTCCTTTTCTGATAGATCTTGGATGTCTTTAAGTAGAGATTAACTGATAGGGATTTTTTTTTTTAAGGCTGATTATTTTGAGTCTAATGGAGGGTCTGAAGCCCTCACAACCAAAGAGCAGTTCTTCTCTCGGTCAAACTAAATAAACCTTAAATGTTCTGTGTTTCTAGAAAAGGCAAGAAAATACAACGTTTTTTAAAAATATCTACACACAACAAATTGTATCTTTAAAGAAACACCATTATAAATATGTTTTTAGGTTTAAAAAAGCGGCCAAAATGGAATTCAGCATGTCTGGCTTTTTAAAGGTTGTTGATCATCCAGAAAACCGCTCTCATACTCCCGCTAAAAAACATTCTTGTGTCTTTAGGCTCAATCTCATGCACACATTCAGAGTAGTTAAAAAATGGAGTAAAAAAACTGAAACCTTTGTTAAAACATAAAGTTCTAAAGTTATTAAACATTAAAGCAGGTTCTAAAGTTCTAGAGTCACTGTGGCTTCAGAGCCATAGGTTGTGGACCCACAGTCTAACAGATCTCTCATATGTACTGCAAATTTCTTTTAGGCTTAATTCTTGTAGCTTGTTTTTTTTCTTCTTCCATTTGAATGATGAAAATGGTACAAGGATATCAAATGTTACATTAAATTCAGTTTTTACTAAAAAAAGGAAAATTTATTTCTAAATCCAACAAAATATCAACCATGGACGGCAAATAGACGGAGCAGTCAGGCATTCACTCCATAATAAGCATGGCTGCTGAATGAATCGTCCAGGGGCGTCCTGATCCCAGATTCATTTCCGATACCATAACGATGTTCCAGCTTTAGGTATTGACTGACACTGATATCAATTGGTTTCATCACTTATTTTTTTAGTGTGGAATAAGAGAAAGGGCTTTATCTAGTCCTAATAATCAGTGAATGATATTCAACATCAGTATGTATGAGAACCACTGGCCCATTTTTTATTAATCACTGGGCTACATAAACTTTAAACAAAAGCAGAATGTTTCTATCAGCTTGGTAATATCTGAGATTTTAGATTTAGGCCAATATATTCAGTATTCATTTTTTTTGTCTGATAATGGATTTCTGATACCCTAGAATCCATGAAGGTGTGCATGCATCGGCTGATGCCATGGATAAGAAAAAAAACAACAATCGACTTTATCCTTGAGACTGGAGCACCAAGTTATAATAAAGTTTTACTTATTTGACCTAAACTGTCTCCCTCAAATGTAAAAAGGTTGGCCAAGAACCAGGGCTCAGGTCAATCATAAACAGGAAACTGCTAAAACATTAAGTTTTCTGTTGGTATAACTAATCCAGTTATAAAAATAAAGAAAGCGCCAGTCTCAATCTTAGCAGGTAGGGGCCTGTCTCCAGCTGCCATAAGTCCAAATACATCAATAAAATTTGAATATTAAGTGCATTCATGCGTGCATTCATGAGTGCACCTAAACACCTGGTAGGAACCATATAGTTTAGAGATAAGAACTAATGCCTCTGACTATCTATCGCCTCCAGGCTTTATGACCTACGTTGCAGAGCCGCTGTTCGGAGAGTGGGCCCGTTTCTCCAACACCCGTCTGTCTCAGACCATGCTGGGTCACATGGGGCTGAACAAGGCCAGCTGGAGTGGCCTGCAGCAGGAGCAAACCATCGTCTCTGAGGAGGCCGAGCTGAGCACGGCCAGTGAAGAAGCAGGAGGAAGCCGCTCCAAAGAAATACCTCAGGGAAGCAGAGAATCCTGACACTCGGTGTTTTTGCCCCCCACCCCCCCACTCTGAGGACAAGCAGAGCTCCCACTGCTGGCCTGACCTAATTTGAACACCTTGTTGATATTTTGTTGCTTTGGCCTACATCTTGATAAACCACTGATTTTTATTTTATTTTTTTTGTATTTAATTTATTTAATTTTCTCTTTTTTTTGGCATAGAGCAATACATAGATACCTCATTTGGCAACTGCTGTATTTCCTTTTCTTTTATTTGCTTAGTTTTATTTATTTAAGGACTGTATTTTAGGCATAATTGATCTAATATGCCAGTTTTTGTTGTCGTTGTGCAACGTTAAGGTGAAAGCAGTATAAACTGAAAGTTTGTTTTTTTTTTTTTGGTATTTTTTGAAGTGCCAATTGAAAACAAAGATAAAAAAAAAAACTGACAGACAGCTGGAGTATTCAGACCCTCCTGAGACTTTCTGAGTATGCCGTGTTGCATCTGTACTAAAGATTCTTCCTAATGTAAAAGAAAAACAAAAAAAAAGAAATGTGACAAGCCCAGTCCTTCTGCTGCCTCTGAGAAGACTGTTTACACATCACCATGTTTGTTGTACTCTTTCCACTTGAACTGAAGTGACTCCCGTTGGCTCCACAGCTTGCCTTTGAAGCACAGACGTACAAAACGATGAGAACCACTCGTTCGAACTGTCGTCCCACTGTTGAAGCCATGAGCTGAACTTTATTCAAAACAAACCAGATGCCATATTAACTCCACCTGTGCTATAGTGTTGTTCCTGCACACCGGATGAGGTCCAGCTTCGTCTCCTTGACCTCCGGTCCTGCATCATCCTCAGTCCTGATCAACCACAGGGTGGTCCGAATCTTAGATCACACTTGGATCTCCTCTCCATGCAACTCCACTCGCTCAGGGTCTTACCAATCTTTTATTTTATCCAGCGAACGAGGAGGTTGGCTACATAAGATGAAGGTTGCTTTTTTTCCCCCCTGTTGTTGGCTTGGATAAGCCGAAGGAGACTCGCTCTGTGCAGAATGTCTCTCACAGCCACATGAATCCCACCGGACTGCTCGACGGATGCCTTATAACTATGCACAAACTATGCTAAGTGACCAAACCGACTCCTGTTCCCATCAAGTGCATGGTGTGCTTGTTTTTTTTGTTTTTTTTAATGCACTGTCCCTTTGCCTTTTCTGTTGTAAGGAACAACTCCAGTTTCTTTTTTCTTCTTTTAGTGCAAATACAGAAACAGTCGAGTGAATTGAAAAACATTCCATTCCTTTTAGTTTGTCGGGTTTTCTCTGTTTTTGGTCATGTACAGTGGCACGGGTCGTGTTTGTGTTGAAACGTTTTGGAATGATAACAGGTGCTTTTCTTACTTTAGCTGATTTGTATTTTGCTGTAAAGTGCTGTAAGACTGTTGATACAACTGTTTACAATTTGTTGCGACAGCCATTTTTTGGGAAGACTTCAGTGTCGAGCCAGATTTTTTTGTAAAGGCTTTGCTGTATTGACCTTTTTGATACATGCCTGTTGCAGTTACCATTTGAGTAATAAAACCTGTTGTTGAATTTTCCATGAGTATGAAGGTATTTATGTAGCCTTCTAATGTTTAGTTTGGATTTCATCTGATGGATCATCATAAACTCGTTATAATGGAGAAAAGGGACCGTTTTCAGAAAGCAAATTTCCATATTTGTTTTTAACCTTCTTTACTCCGATGAATCTAAATAAATCCCAATGCAACCAGTTGCCTTCAGAGATAACCTAATTTCTTGATACGGTCCACCAGTTGTGTGCAGGCCTTTAGCCCGAACACAGGAACACAGCACACATTGATGGATGTTGGTGGTAAACTTCAATATAGTATCTGATTAATAACATCAGACAAGTGCAAGTCTTGCCCTATGATATGGAGATGTACGGAGCTGCAACTTGAACATAAATCTCTATCTCCTGAGCCAGCTTATGCTACTGTAGTGATGGCTGAAATTGCTGCTGCAAACACATGAAGAATTTGCAGTACATCTTAGCTTCACTCTGGAGGTGCTGCAGAGATCTACAGCTCCAGTGGAATAATGTGTCAACAAGATAGCAATTGGTCATCCAGAAATTGGGCTCTTATTAAAGTCCACAATTCAACATTAAGACCCCACATTATTTGGAATTGCATTTAATTAAATTAATCTTTACCTTTTAGTCTTTAAAATATGTGGAAATGTACAATCATTGCATCATGACTGTACAGAGATACTATGGTGAGCTAGGATGTCCTGCTGCAGGGTTAGATTGTGTTTCTGAATGCTTTTTTTAAACCCTAAATATGTAAAACCAAACTGACTTTAATGCAATAAAATGAAGCCCTTTTTCTTTTTTTTTTTTTACTTTTTAACTTTCCTAGTCACATGCTAAATAAGTCAAAACTTACTCTTCAAAACAACTCAAGATAAGCCCTATTAAAAATTATTAAATGTTTAGTTATTTTTCTGGTCCTACAATAAAGGGGTGCAAACAAATTACAGGCACTTCTGATTTCATTCAATCTCATTTAAATACAGGAAAGTATGTGGCTTTAGCGTAACAAAAGGTGAAAATAGAACTTGTAAACTTACACATGAGATAAACATGACTGTTTTGAATTGGAAACTGTTCAATACAATTTTTCCTTGGTTTATGCATTTAGAAAAAGACTTGATTCAGCACAAAAAAGGACGGAGTAAGGGGATACTTTTATTAAGATGAAATACAATTTAGGAGATAAAAATCACATTTTACTGACCATCTTTTCTTCCCTTGAAAAAAAAAGGACTTCAATAAGCAGCTATGCAGTGAAACCACGCTTAGAAATGGTACAGAAAATAAACAAAATGCCTAAAAATGTCTTTTTAAACCACATAACTGACGGGTTTCTTAAAGCTTGACTAGAATCCCCTTTGCTTTCAATTCTCAAAACACAGAGGTAGGTACAGACTAAACTCTGCACATGTAACTACGGCATCAAATATGAAAATATAATCCAATGTGGCTTTCCTTTACAACACAAGTACTTTAATAAAATGAACAATGACATCAGTGGAATGTCTTTAGCTTTTAAAAGGGCAAATAAATAACTAAAACGGATGACTTGAACTGGTAAAAATACTAAAACATCTTAAAATTTATAAAGTACCTCTAAATGCTACAAACAAAATTACAGCATTGAGCTAAACTGACAAAATAAATAACTAAGTATTGCAGAGTACAGATCCTTCATCTACAATACTTTACCAAATCTTTACGTCTGATTATCCCCTCTATGTGCAATGTTCTGGTCCTCCAAAACAGATCTGATCGCCCATTCAGATAAAGATAGACTTTATTGATCTCACAGTGGAGAAATGTGCAAAAAGTGAACACAAATAATTAGTGTTTGTGTTCAAATAAAAATCATGTTTGTAAAAAATAAAGCGGATAAAAGTTATAAAAAAGTGCAAAACGAGATGATTCATATTTGGTCCAGGCTGGTTAGGTCGTAGAGGATCACCAAAAAGGATTCTTCAAAGAGTCAGTGGATATCCTGGATCACCAGCTCATCCTCTCCTGGTCAAAGGAACCGTTTCTTCCCGGTTGGTTTCAGCATGTGCTGCCCAAACTGAGGAAACCACAACAAAGCAGATCAAGAGTCTGCTATTTCAGAAATATGCTAAATATTCACCTTCCAGTTGAGAACCAGAAGGCTGAAGACCTGCGTCTCACCAGAGGGGTTTCAGTTTGAGGTTTGGCTTCTGGGACGGCCACCTTCAAATCTTCTTTGTCGCTTCCTTCCTGTCCGCTGTTTTTTCTAAACCGATGGGCGAACTTCCGCTTAAGAGCTTCAGCGATGAGACCTGCTGGGTCGGACGGCTCTTTGGGCTTCATTTTGCCAACAGCTTGCTCTAAACGGCTTTAAAAACAAAAAGAGAACATTTTAATTTGGGTCACAATTAAAGTTTATATATATAAAAATAATAATAATCCTGTCGAAAGTGTGAGACAAACCTTTTTACAGACCGCAGCTTAACCTTGTCTATGTCCTTTAGGATGTCCAGCATGCTGGGGATTTCTGCAGGCCGTGAAACCTCGACCATCTGCTCATCTTTCTTCCTCCCTCTCCTCTCTTTTATCAGCTCTATGGCTGAAAATGTTCGCTGCAGTGCTGGTGCAGGTGGAGGAGGTGGTGGGGCGGGAGGAGGGGGAGGCGGAGGGAGGTTTCCAGAAGGTGTAGGAGCCCCACTAGCAGCAGCTGGAGTAAAACATGGAGCAAAGCATAAAATATATAACTCAGATGTGGATCTGCTGCCATCTAGTGGAAAGATTACAGAAGAACGTTAATAAATAATAATTGAACTTTATTGGTTTTACATTGGAGAAATTTACCTCTGCATTTAACCCATCCCATTGAGGAGCAGTGAGCTGCCATGGAGGGGCGCCCAGGGAGAAGTGTGGGGTTAAGGGTCTTTGCTCAGAGACCCAGGGTGGCAGTCTGTGGGAGTGGGGCTCAAATCCAGAACTTCTGGATTCCAAGCTCTATGCACTAACCACTAGGCCGCCACTCCCCTTAATCATTGATTCATGCAATGAGAAAACAGTAAACTTTATACCTGACAGCGCAGTCTTTTCCTGAGCCATGACAATTTGAGCTATCTGAGCTCTGAGTTTGGCAAGTTCCGTTTCTAGAGCGTTGATCTTCTGGATCGCCTCGTCGTTTGCAAACGTTGGACCTTGTGGATCAGGAGGGCCCTCATAGAGACCAGGCAGGGACCTGCGACGGGAGAGGGGTCTTCTCCAAGGTTGAGGCTGCTGGGCTCGAAACATGAAGCCCGATGGGATCCCCCGCCTGCTTTAATCATGCCACAAGTCAGAAGGGCTCCAACATTTTTATACAGGGATTTAAAAAAAATATTTATTTCACCTCAATATTCCCTCATTTTTTCATGTTTTAAACACGAAGCTTAGATATATTTATTAGACCTAAATACAACGGGGCAAAGCATAGCAGTGAAGGGGAAGTGACTATTTCTGTTTGTCCTATCACAGATTCTTCCACCTGAGCTGAGAATCTCTGCAGCTCCTCCAGAACTTCCTCTTTAATACTGAGCTCAAATTGCAACAGGTGGACTATTTCCTAAAAGGGAGATTTTTAAAGGCAATAGATGGTCTTATATTACATTTAGAGGTATCAGTGCATAGAAGTCTAAAAATAAATGCATGTTGCTTTTGTTAAACCTCATTTAGAAAAAAACTAAAGACTCTTCTTTTAAGAAGCACTACTATGGGATGGTTTATGACCTGTAGTCCCAATCAAACACTGAACTCTCAGAAAAGTGAGCACAAAAAATGTGAGAAAGATATAAAGGATGTGAATATTTTCTCCTGCACTTTATGATGTACCATGTTTCACAGAAGCACATTGGCTCTTAGAGCTTCGGGTTTGATGCTTTTTACCTGGATCTGCCCAAGTAGCCTTCATCATCCTCATCATCCTCGTCCATCAGTGAGATATCAGCTAGAGAGGCGACCATGTTGGTCTGCCTCCTGACACCAAGAGCTCCAGGCTCCTCAGCATATGGGTGAAGCTGAAGGGATGGAGGGAAAAGATGTTAGACATTTTGGAAAAATAAAAAATAAAACCATGATGAGGTTAAAAGAGAATGAAACCACGACTAAGGTTTCAGAAATCTATTCAACTCTAAATACTGCTATAGCTCAATAAAACCAAATGTCAAAAAAAAAATCTAAATTAAAAACAAAAAATAATAAAAGAACTTTATGACAGTGCCAAGAAACAAGAACACCTTTATTTGTAGAGCAATTAACGATATTGATCACCAAATGCTTTAGCTAATTTCAATTAGAAGCTGCGACTGAATATTGACAAAGAAGAATGTACAGTGATGTGCAATGCAACAATCCGATTGTGTTGCAGCATTATAAAGAGTTGCTAGACATTAAAGAAATGACCAGTGGACATAGTGCAACACTTGCTACAGAATTATATATTGCAAAGATCAGAGCACAGCCAATATGTATAAATGCCTTAAAACTCATGATGAGAGCTGCATCTTTGATCTGCTGCAAAAGCATGTTTAAAAACAAACAAACAAAAAAAACAACATAGACCTTATGTCAATGTTTCTCTCGTTATTCCTGTTTCCAACCATCCAAATAGGATGTAAATGTTTAAAAGTATTGTCATAAAAATGCTTTGTCTATTTCCTTTAAATATCTTCAGATATCAGTTTAGTAGGCATTATAAGGCAGTTTTGTAGGATCTCTGTGTAATTTGCATTATTAAGCCCCAAGAGGTGATTAAAAATAAATAAAAAAGTCCTGGATGACATTTCTGTAGCCATGAAAGTTTAGTTTTCATCAATTAAGAGTAAAATAGATGTTCATCTTTTCCAAATTGTTCTTTCAACAAAGCACATCCATCAATAATGAATTTAAAAGTAAATATTCTTAACATGATATATGTGCATTTTCCTTTTGAATTAATAAAATATTATTAACCCCAAGTAAATATGATGCTATTAGTTATTTTTCTTGACTAGTCCAAAGCTAAAGACTGGAAGTCTAATATACAATAGAGTAACTAAGCTGTTATAAAGGTTCAATTTGTCTGCATCTATTATAATTATTATTTTTTTTTTATGCATACAGGATGTGAGAAAAACACGTGTCAATCACCACTAATCTTTTCTTTTTTTTAAAGCACTGGAAAGAAATTCAGACTCCTTGGACACCAGCTTGTAACCGTCTTATTACAATCATGACAGGCCAAGCACAGAGCAGGAAATTCATAAAGAAAAATTTTATGTTTTTTTATATGAAAATAAATCTTTAAAATGTCAAATTTGTGTTCTGATTTCTTTATCCTGTTATTCCTAAAGACAGCTTCCATTTAGAGACAAGTTCATAAAAAAAAAAAAAAAAATGTTCATTTATATGAAATTCGGTTTAATAAAGTTTGATACACAACATGATCAAAATAATACGAAGAACATGGAAATAAAATTGAGTCCAAGATGAAGTCATGTCACTATAAGGGACCATTCCGTATGGATTTTGTCTCTAAAGATTTTAATCATATTCAGTAATCTAGAGAAAGGGATCATTAGTTCACCCATGCTTTTAATCAATTTCTTGTTTTAAAAAGGTATATCACATGAAAAATCATAATATGATCAGAAAAAGAACAAAGATTGTTTTGGTTTGATGAACAAGACTGACCTAAAGCAGACAGACTGCATTCCTCACAGCGAGGGAGGGCAGCTGGAGAAGGAAGAGGAAGTTTTGAAAAAAAGAGAAGGTAAAAAAGCAGTTTGATAAAAAATAAAAGTCAGGTGTAAATCAAATAATCAACAGGTGGTGGATCAGTTGTTAACTTAACCAGGCAGCATTCTCACTGCAAAGTCCTAAATGTGACGAGGAGTTTGTGTGACTCTGTGTGTTTATGGTTCATAAGTGAAAACAGCCAAAGGAGAAAATAAACAATGATGAGGGTGTGAGATATGTTGGTACATGACACAGTTTGGAGAAAAGCATGGAAAAACAGAGGTGAAGAAAGGAGAGACACTACAAGAGAAATGATAAATTTGGAATAAAAATGTTAGAAAGAAAAATCCTTTTTAAATAAAATCAAGGTCATGGAAACTTTCCCCTTACCTGAAAATGAACCCTTGGACATGGTTTGATGGGAAGATTCGAAGCGATTCTTCTTACCAAACTTCTTGAAGAACCATACGGCTTTGCAGAGCCAAAAGCCTGCAAGGAGACAATGGTGCACATTAAAGTGCTTATTATAGGGACTCCAGTTTACTTAACAGGAAATACAAGAATCCTAATAAAAAATAAAATAAACCCCACAGATCTGGTATCAAAGGAAATGTCACGTCCATTAAAATAAACACATATTTTTAACTAGATGTGAATAAAGCACTGCTTATAATAATAACTTTAAAAATGAGTTTGGGATATATAGATTTTAAGAGAGATTCCTGAGTAATTTGGACTTTTAATTCTTTAAGAAGCACCGCTTTATCCAGCATACCTTCCGGGTTTATTTAGATGTAACCAAATAACCATAAACAAGGAAAAATAAGAGAAGTAATGAGCAGATTTTTCTATAATACTGTGTAACAGCTGATAACCTTTTTGACTGTTTCGTACAGATAAGATGTGAACAGGTGCAATGCATGTGGATATTGTAAATTAACATAACGTGCAGCTCTAGTACAATAAATAAAACAAATGCAAAAAATAAGACTGTCACTCACCAAGTCCATGTCAGTCCTTGCATGTCCTCTATTCATTTCTGCTTGCAGGTTTCAAACTGGATCATTCCTCAAGATCAACATGATCCAAGAATCTGAAAAAGAAATTACATGAAACAATTTTTAACACATGATCTAAGGCAATCTTTGCTACCATACTTGCCAACATTTCACTTTGATAGGGTAAAAGTTTGACCCATTATAACAAATTTAACTAACTGTTTATTTCAAGTTTTTTTCTTTTAATCATCCTAACTAACAAAGCTATAAAATGCAGTCTATAGCCATATCCTAACTTTTGATGGTCATGTTTGCGTCAGTTTTCCCGATTCCCAGAAAGTTTTCCCTGTAACCTTGTCTTCACCCGTGGAAATAAACAAGAAGCCATAACAAAATAAAACCTTAAACCGAAGGGTTTTTAAATAGACATGTGAAAGTGGCCGATTTAAGAAAGAAAATAAATAATATGGATGACAACTTGTGCCAAAATTCAAACGAGATTATCAATTATTCAACTTGACTTTCCAGACCTTCGGAGCAGCGGGTCACAATGCTAACTGATGCTAACGTTAGCAGCTAAGGTTTGCCAACTTTCCCAACATTCCACCTCTCTGGATATAACTCCCACACACGTAAAGTAGTGTATCAAATCGCTACTAGCTATAAACACCTGAGTTTTTCTAGTTATATTTTTTGTTGAATTTTAGCTCAATAAAAATTAAACTTACTCGAAAAAACCGCTATCTGACAACTTTCAGTAGTTTATTCAGTATCCAAGCACAGCGATAGCGTGTAGAACGCAGATGTGGGGAGAGGTTTGGGAACATCATCTTAACCAATCAGATTATGGAATTTACAGAGCAGGGATTGGCAAATAAAAATGATTGACGTAATGTTTGACCAATCAACATTTCCCTTTCGAGCACATTTTGCTATCTGAGCGATGGAAAAGCCGGGGCTGTATGAGCATCCGGATATCACGTCAACGTCGCTGCCATATTCTGAGTGGCATTCAATGATTTGGATTAAGCTGTTTCAGATTGTTGTATTATATGTTCTCACGTTTTATTTGCTGGTAAGAGTTATTGACGAAAGACCAAAATATAATAATAATAATAATAATAATAATAATACTTATTATTATTATTGTTTATTTATTTATTGTTATTTTTTTATGCATTCATCACATTGTCAGTCTTTTTAGCAGCAATTTCCCCAAACCTCATAAATCTCCACTCTTCACTGACCTCATAGGAGTGACATGCATTTGTATTGGAGACTGTTGGGATTCAATAGATTTGTCAATATACAGCTTTTACACACTCTCAGATGATTGAACAGAAAACATATATTTCATATTCAAGATTCACTACAAGCAGATTACGGATGCGTGGATATGGATGATTGATGTATAAATTATCATTACTGAAAACTTTAAAATAAAAGAAGTCTAAATCATCAAAGTCTAAATAGAATTGTAAATTTGTTCAATGTGATCTGCAGATAATGCATTAGCAATGACATCAACAAATATGATTTTATAAAAAATATTTATCAAAGTAAGGTTATAGTAAACCCAGCAGCAAATAATTTTTGACCCAAATATGCCACTCACAATATGGCAAAAGCTCTGCTATCAGTCGCACGGAAAGGGTCGAACGGCGTCTACTGTTCTACAGACGCATCTCATCGTCCAATCAGATTTCATGAAATCTGTAGACGTTTGTTTTATGTTTTCGCGCATCCCGGCAGAGAGGTGCCATATACAGCCGTACTGACATCTTGTTGAGGGACACTGGATTGTCCTTGATAACAAAACAGCTGCACCCTGGCGGTGTGCCTCTGAACCCAAACACTGAGCACAGCTGCTAGCTAAAGAAGCGCAGGGAAAGAAAGGGGACACAGGCCAAGCGGTGGTGAAATTGTTTTCGTTACGCTTTATTTTAGGTTGTTTCATTACGTAACAGTTGGTTTTGGTGTCGCTTTTCTACACGTATTGACACAACCAATCCAGGTTTATTAGGGAATTTCATGACTTAACTGACATAAACCTAGCTTTCGAGTGCGGGTTGTTAGCTTAGCCTGGCCGCTATTGGTTGTGTACCACAGGGCGTGATTTAAGGTGAGCCTGGGGACAAATCGAGCTGTTAAGTTGACATTACTAGCAGTTTAACATCAAAATTTATTTTGTTTCATTTGAGAGCTGCGGTTTTATCAGTGTGTGTCGATAAATGTAATCTATAACCAATCAGCCCTACTGGTGTAATAAAATTTAATTGATTTGGCATTGTATAAAGCTTATCAGCATTTATAATGCCATATTTTAAAATCAAAAGCTTTTTTTATCATCATAAAAATTATCTTCCACGTGGTTAATGTTAACTAAGGATAGACATGTTAATTTTAGATTAGATACAGTATAAAAATGGATTCTCAATTCGTCATGTATTATTATATAGGACTTTGAATGGCTTAATCTATGTCCTATTATATAATCCTGAATATGTAATACATTTGCATGGGTATCTGTATGTATTGTAATTCAAATAATCCCAGTTAAAATTATTAATATTTTTTAAACAGTCTAATTCTGTAAGGAATTTGAGATTACATTTTTCTTGTTGATAACGCATTAGTTTATACTAAAAAAATAAACACTTTAAGTTTATTAAATATAACCATATTATGAAATCCCTGTTGTTATAATAGTAATTAAAAACCACAGATTATCTGACATATCTGTACAGCTTGGTACACTTTTTTTGGGGGTGCTTTCTGTCACTTTTCTCTACAGATTCCCATTAGCTCAGTCAAACTTGGGGAGTGTTGGCCTAGTGGATTAGAGCAGTGTGTTTGTCCTCTGACAAGATTGCAAGTACCCGGTTTGTTCCCCACAGCCTCCGCTCTGGCTCCGTGAGCAAGACCCATAACCCCTGATTGCTCCCTGGGCGCCATTGTGGGACAGTAAAAGGATTTACATTTAAAACTTAATTGGCAGTGTTAGTGGAAAGCCATCTTTAGCTCTTTCTAGAGATATTGTATGTGATTAAAGACTAAGGTATTGCTCCAGAAGCCTCTAATTTTTAATCAACCTGTATGCTCCAATACATTTCATATGGGAAGATACATTTCCACTTCGGTTCGAGTCCCAGAGAACTCTGCAGAGGGTTTCAGCTACATTGTATTGTACTGCTTCTGTCATCTTGCCTGCTACCCAAAATAATCATCCAGTTCCTCAGCAAAAAAACAAAAAACACCCCACATTTTGATACTGCCACCACCTTGCTTCAAACTAGCTTTAACTTCTGATAACATGCTTGGAGTTCAGGCTAAAAAAGTTCCTGCCGGGTTTCATCAGAGCTTAGGACTTATTTTTTCTAGGTTTAGCAATCTCTGAGCCTTTTTTCTTTAAAATTCTGGCAGGCTGCCATTTTTATCTGTCCACACTATCTCAAAGGTTTGATTGGTGGATTGTTCTCCTATCTGCACAGATTAACAGCGGAGCTTGGTTTTAGTCATTTGTTTTCAATCTAGGGGTCATGGATCAACA
Source organism: Cyprinodon variegatus (assembly GCF_000732505.1). Lineage (NCBI taxonomy): Eukaryota > Metazoa > Chordata > Actinopteri > Cyprinodontiformes > Cyprinodontidae > Cyprinodon > Cyprinodon variegatus. The sequence continues at coordinate 474,546 of NW_015150764.1, read as the reverse complement.
AGTATGGGGTGTTGTGATTGTCTGCAGAGAAAAAAAAAATATAATGATGCACATTTAGGGGTTTAGGAATATGGATACATAAAAAAAACCCCAAAGCAAATATATTTGTTTACTGATGGTTAACAGATATTTTATAATTTATTGTAATCCAAACAGTAGTTTGGGTTCATGAGTTCTGCTGGTACTATTTTGTTTCTCAGAAGCTGAACATTTTTAAAGTTTTGGAACCTCTGGTCTTTGTGACATTTTGTTCTTGGTTACTTTTCTGAAAGTAGCCTCTTCTTCCCTGTCTTCTCAAACAGGCTGCAAGATGTTAGAAGGATTATGATCGTTCCAAACTCCTTTCATTTGCAATGAATAAAGACCACATGGTTTTGGGATGTTCAGTTTTGCTAAAACTCATTTGTTTTTTTTTCTTTTTATCCTTCAAAGGTTTTGGGCTCAGATAATTCCTTTGATTTCAGTGTGTTTTTTTTGGTGTTTTTTTTGCCTGACATCCACTGTTAATCTGGAACTTTTTGTGGCATTCCAAGTTTCGTCAATTAGCTAAATTTACCTCAGTTTTAATCCACCCAAGTTGTTGAAATGTGTAAATGATTGTTCCTTGAAATGAGATGTACCTGGTCACAATTTTGGTTGTAATATTTAACGATAGGGAAATAAATAAATCAAAGTCCACAGGGGTCTTTTAATGGGCCTTTTTAGCTTTGATCAAACCAACTAACCGTTTATAAGATTTTAGCTTTGTTGTCATTAACCAGATAAATAAAAATTACTGTCCTGCCCACAGCTTATGTTTCAGCTAGTAAGATAATTCATTTCCTTATTATTGTTTTCTCCAGTAAAAAGAAGAGGTTGGTTTGATGCACGTGCCACCAAAGCCAGAGGCACCATGAGTGCAGAGCTGGATGCACTGACCGTGGTCAACCAGCTGAGAGATCTCGCTGCCGACCCTCTGAATCGCAGAGCCATAGTGGAAGATCAAGGTTGCCTTCCAGGTCTCATCCTTTTTTTCGACCATCCAAACCCGCAGGTTGTCTACTCAGCCCTGTTGGTAAGTATTACCTGCCGCATACACGAACAAATTGATCGGTTTTTACCGTCATGTCAAACAGAAGGGGGGATTGCTTTGTGTCAATGCAAAATTAACATAAACTGTGTTACATTAAATTTTTCTTAGCTGAATACATTTAAATTTGTGTTTTTCATCCCACCTCTACCAAAAATAAAAGCAGATTTTAGTTGCAGCTTTAAGGTGATTTCTAGCATGAAAACATCATAGCATGAGAACAGCAATTTCTGCAACCGTCTGTTGTGTTGCAAATACAACACAAGCTTTTTCCTCAGCGTTTTAATTCACTAAAACCATTTAGTTCAGGACATGAACTGTCAATGCTGGTGAAAAAGCTGCAAAGTCTGAGCTTATATAACATATGTGCTGCTGCCCATGGGCAATCATTTTAAAAGGTTCCTTTATAACAAAGCTCCTCATAAGAGACAGATAAAAGCTGCCCTTTCCCTTGCAGGCTGTGCGCTACCTGGCAGAATGTCGAGCCAACAGAGAGAAACTGAAGGGCGAGTTGGGCATGATGCTGAGTTTGCAGAATGTCATGCAGAAGTGAGTCTCTGTCTCTGACCTGTCAGAAACGCATGCTTAACGTGCACTTTCTTTTCACAAACATTTAACCTGGGATTTATTTATTTTTTTATTGGACAGTGTTTGCCATTCTGCAACATTTCATGACAGGATGTTGGTTTTCTCTTGTCATCTTTGTTTGAGTGTTATTAAAGCTGAATTACTGCAGGGTGGCAGAAAGGAAAACACTTTATGCATGCATGGACAAATAAGGTTCTCACATTTTAACTGATGCTGGTATAAATTCAAAGGGATTTATTGTATTTTAATGTACTACTAAAAATAAAACAATGACAATGGCCATTCATCTTTTTTGATATTAAAGTCTAGTTTTTAGAGGCTTCATAAAATCGGTTTAAACAACTGATAATATGAATGAAAGTAGCTTAGAAATGGAAAAGAATGGGAAGATTGTCACATCGTGGTGAAAAAAGCTTAACCAGATGTGTGTCTGTGCATAATAACCCAAAATCAGCTAAGACAGTAACGGGGCATGTAATGTGTGTAACAGCCAGTAATGACTTGTCCCTCATAATGTCTCAATCTAGTAAATAAAATGATAAAATATTGCAAATAATGACAAAACAAAAAGAATATACATCAAACCAAATACTGTTAAAACACTATCCAGGCTAGCTAGCTCATAGACAGAAGGCATGTCTAAGTAGCTGAGTTTTTATGCATCTGCACTTTACATAAAAGGAGCAGCTAATCTTACCACTCAGTTTGGAACTGATAATTTCCCTTCATTTTCAACTTTTTCATTCCTCTTTTTCTTTTGTTCTCGGTCACTTTAAAGGAGTACATCCCCCGGGGAGACCAAACTGCTGGCGTCTGAGATATACGAGATCCTGCAGTCAGCTGGTAAAGAAGAGGCAGAGCAGGCCGAAGCAGCTGCTGCCTCCTGCAGAAAAAAAGCCCACTTCTTCCTGGGCTCCAACAACAAGAGGGCCAAAACTGTAGTTTTGCACATTGACGGACTGGATGACTCTGTAAGTGTGTGCAGAAGGTTTCAGAGTTTTAACCACCAAAATTGATCACATTTAAACGTCTATTTTTTCAGCTCCACACTTGAGCTGCTGTAATCATCACAGATCTGCTCTAGCATCTTTGTTTGTCTGTGGGGTATCTAAGAAGAAGGTTCAGGGCGTAGGTTGTAAATGTCAGCTTTTGAACAGCAGGATGCTGAGATCGAACCTGAGTGTTGCTCAGCAGGAAGGCTTCATCTAGATAGATTACATTACAGCAGACAGACGGCCTCTGGAGGTGGGGGCTGCACTGAAACACAACCCTGTGGAAGCTCAAAAATCAACATGCACAATGTTGATTTGAAAGCTGTGTATATATTTAACAGATGATGCAAAGGAGTTTGTAGTTTGGTTATCCATTAGGATGAGAGCGCTTCTATGCACATCTCTCTCACCTGTTTCCTATCGTTTCCTTTTAGACTCGAAGGAGCCTGTGCGAGGAGGCTTTGTTGAAGATTCGAGGGGTCATAAGTTTTACCTTCCAGATGGCTGTTAAACGATGCGTCGTCCGCATCCGTTCCGACCTTAAGGCTGAGGTAGTCCTTTTAATATGGGTAACAACTCCAACTTATCCTCGATTTATGGGGAAAATGTGAACAGATTTATGAATAGAGCGGTCTTCTCTCAGGCATTGGGGACAGCAATTAACTCCACCAAAGTAATGAAGGCTCAGCAGGTGGTGAAAACAGAGGACGGAGGAGAGGTAAGGACCCCTGAGTGTTGCACTGTTTATTTAAAATGCTTTACATAAAATCACCCCCCCACAGAGGGAATCAGGTGATAGGTCAGTGTGATAGATGTGGGCAGGTTTATAAGTTGACTTTATTCAGTTCAACACGATTAACCCCATATTTACCTCAGACTCATTGCATTTTGCAGGAATTGGATTACTTCCTAATTTAACATTTCTAATTCATTATGCAGGTTTTATGGTATGATGCATCAGTTATCTGTAGTTTTAATACAAAATTGTGCTTATTAAAGGATAACTGCTGATGCTAAAAGTCTAATTTCTACAGCTGAAATGCTGCTTCATTTCAGTGAAAAACTATGAAATCAGACTGTTTTATAGCAGTTAAATAATGAGCTGAAAGCTCATTAGTTTAAACTAAACATAAAACAATGTTTATTAAACACAAATTAAGTGGGCTAATCGACCATCGCAAACGTGTGTGAGTAAGAGAAGGCAGGATTTCTATGGTCAATAAATATATATATTATTAGATATCACATTTCTAACCTTAAAAAAGCCACCCTAAACTCCAGTGCTTTCAGCAAACATAACCCCACGCTGTTCTCAGAGCAGAACTCTGGATGGAATGAAACCTGTTAATAACTTGGGCTTCGTTCTCATTGATGATGCTTTTACTTACTATAAAGGTAATAGCTACAGGTTTTTCATCAAAACAATAATAAAAAATAAAAAAAAACATCCACAGAATATGTAAGTTGTTGCAGAAGAAAAAGATAAATTTTACTAAAAAACAAAACAAACATCCATCCATTTTCCATCACGCTTTATCCCAGGTGGAGTAGCGGGGGGTGCTGGTGCCTATCTCTAGCTGTCAACGGGCGAGAGGCAGAGTATACCCTGGACTGGGCGCCAGTCCATCGCAGGGCAACACAGAGACAAACAACCATTCACGCACGCACTCACACCTAAGGAGAATTTAGAGAAGCCAATTAACCAAACAGTCATGTTTTTGGATTGTGAGAGGAAGCCGGAGTACCCAGAGAGAACCCACGCATGCACAGGAAGAACACACAAACTCCATGCAGAAAGAGCCCGGGCTGGGAATTGAACCAGGAACCTTCTTGCTGGAAGGCAGCAGTGCTACCCACTGTTCCACTAAGCAGCCCCAAAACAAACATATAATGTCTAAATAATTGTTTTATAAGTTTGGACCAGCCTGAATAGTCGGCTGAAAGTAGTGATTCAGAGTTCAGGCATATCCAGATAGTTCGGTAATAGAGCTGAGATATGGCTTCTTCTTGGTCTTACATTGTTCAGGTTCAAGTCCAGAAAAAATAAAAAAAAGAAGCAAAAAGAGGCTGAACATTGGTCAAGCTTTTAACTTTTTGATGCTTTGCTGGCAGTTAAGTTAGATATTTACTAAGGCTAGCATTAGTAGATGTTAAACTTGTAGCTAACACATTTAAATGAGCCATAAAACATTTACTGAAATATAAATCAAAATAATTCTAAATTGATTGTAATACCAATCACTGTGAACACCTGGTCCTCTCATTTAACGTCATAGTTTTTCTCCTTTCAAACCTACCTAGGTATAGTGTGTAGCCCCCATTTTCTGGTTCTTGATATCATAACAGAGTTCCTAGGGTGTCTTAAAACAGCACAGGGGGGCCTAGGTGTGTAGTTCCAATTTGGATCGCTAGGCGTCACTCGCAGCTATTGCTCCGTTAAAACCTTCTGAAAAGTAACATAAAATGCATTTCTGGTATCATTTGTGTTTTTTTTATACATAAATGCCATTATTCATTTGGTGGATCTTTTCACCAATGTTGGTGAATTATAAACCGTATATAATGTAATACTCCACATAAGGAGTTGGAACAGGTTTTTGGAAAAAAAAAATCCTGTTTTTAGTTAGCAAAAATCTAAACAATAGAAAAGATTTAACTTTAGCTGAACAGGAATGTTGGGAATTCTCATCTACTCCTGTCAATTACTTCACTCTTAAGCTGGAACCGTTTGGAAAAGGTTTAATTACAGGTAAAGACATGAAATATTTTAGCTAGATTGATGGAGACACATCTTTGATTTATGTTCCATCTAAAAAGTATTCCCTTTGATTTCAGGGCTATTTTCTGTGGAACATTTCTACTCTGATCTACCTCACATTTTTCAAAAATCATGAGATGGTAAAAATATGGCTAAATAAATTAATGAAAATAGCAATTTAAAAAATTGTTTTCCCAACTACTTTTTCTCCGACATTTGCCTCCAAGCCTGTTTAGCATTTTAGACCGTATATACAGTCAGTGTCTGCTATGGACATCAACTGCAGTTCATCCTAAAGACCGAAAAGCACATTTGTTTTCAAAGAGAAGGCCCACGCCAGTCCAAAATTTGTGATAATTATTATGTGCAATCATATTAAAAAGATAATATGGTTGTGACATATTATTTAACCTTACTAATAATCTGATTCAGCCCTGGTTTCTGCAGCAAGAATAAAATTGGTAAAAGACCCCATCCGGGTTCTAGCAGTGGAAACAAACTACAAAGATTTGTAAAAACAAATACCTCATGTGGCCAGCAGGGGTCAGTCATACCCCAGTCATTTCTTGCAGCCATAGTTTTATAATATTTTTTGGTTTTACTGTTAATTTAAAAGCAGTTTGTTTTAAATTAAAATATTTTAGCTTTTTGTGAATTTATCACTTTAAACAAGTCTGCTCTGTATTGTCTTTCTTTTTCTCCCTATCTTTACTGTAGCTGGTGGTACCATTCCAGGAGGACTCATCAGTGCTGGTAGAGGAGAACACAGACATCCCAGACTACCTACCTGAGGATGAGAGTCCATCACTGGAGCAGGACAAGGCCGTCACTCGCGTAGGATCGGTCACAGACGGCCTGGGCTGGCTCAGCACGGCTGCTAACTTCCTGACACGCTCATTCTACTGGTGACAGCTTCCTGTGCGTCTTCCTCTGCTCCCCCTGTTAGCAGATACCCTCAGTATAATGTTGGACTTCACCCTGCATCACTAGTTTTAGGCTCTACTCTAAACAGCGCACATACTGGACTGCCAAGCAGAACATGCAATAATTTTAACATGAGCATAAATTAGGCTACAAATCCCTCAGCAAGGCTGTATGTTCACCACTATAGACTAACTGCAGACGTATTTAGAGGACATAGCCAAAAGACTCCATATACTACAGAACCAAATAGCTTTCTGGAAATTAGTCAAATAATATTGAGCAACAGGATTAATGGGAGGTTCTTTTAACTGTCTTCTCTTTTTGTGCATGACTTTATTTCTTTATTTGCATCTAATCGGATATTGATTCTTTAGATACTTTCATATTTGAAAGTTTCACCGTTTTTTGCTTTGTTAATTTGTCTTTTCAGCATGTTACGTGCCATTATCGCCTTTAAGCCTACATCCACCAATGATGTGTCTGCTCTTTTGAGATTTGTTTATTCATACTTTATTTGAAATGATATTAGAGCTCTGGAAAATGCTGTTAGACACCAGCAAAAACTGTTCTGTATTCAGCCACTGGCCCTTGCTCATCAGACTGAACAGTTTTTTTTTTTTTTTTTAATACACACCTTTATGACTGATTGTTTCAGGGGCATCTAAATGCATTTCAATGATATCAAAATGTAGATTTGTTGAATTAATTCAACTCAATGGGAGATTATATACAGATTCACTCCACACTGAAGTATTTCTGTTAGTTCCCATGACAGTTTATAGACAATGAAAACCCTAAAATCCATTCTTGGGAAAATTAGAATAACAAAACGCTTTTAAGACAGAAATGTAAACCTGTGGCGAAGTATCAAATCTGCACAGTTTATGAGCTCAGGGTGGGGTACCCCGGTGTGAAACTACAGCCTCAGTGCTGCTGTATTTCAGGTAAGCCTGGTTGGCTTGATAGCATCTGTTGAGATAAAACCAGGTACTGTTCATTTCATTAGGGTGATCAGGTGCCCAGTCCTGCTGGAAAATGTCTCCGGCTTGTTAGCAACTTGTTAGCAGTAGGCAACAGGAAGCTCTCTAAAATGTCCTGGTAGACGTGTGAGCTGACTGGACTTTCTAAAGGACAGAGGCCAAACATCACTGGCTCTAAAAAGTATAAGTCCAGCCTCAGTCCAGGCTTTTCTATAGGAATGTACCATCTATCAGCGCTGTCATTGGTGTTGGCGAATTATCGGTTCCATAATTAGAACTGGGGGAGGATGTACTGCCTCTAGTGGAGGAGTTTAAGTATCTTGGGGTCTTTTTCACGAATGAGGGGAAGATGGAGCGGGAGATCGACAGGCGGATTGGTGCGGCGTCTGCTGTGAAGCGTGCCCTATACCAGTTTGTAGTGGTAAAGAGAGAGCTGAGCCAAAAAGCAAAGCTCTCGATTTACCGGTCGATCTACGTTCCTATGCTCATCTATGGTCATGAGCTTTGGGTCATGACCGAAAGAATGAGATCCCGGATACAAGCGACTGAAATTAGTTTTCTTCGTAGTGTGGCCGGGCTCTCCCTTAGAGATAGGGTGAGGAGCTCAACCAATGGGGGGGGGGCTTCGGGTTGGGGTTGTTGTTCTTCCCCGGGGGGGGGGGCCGTTTGGGTTGGTTCGGTTTTTTGTTTGGGTTGCTTCTTGGCGTTTTCCTTGTTGGGTTTTTCCGGGCCTCTTCCCGGGGGGGGGTGTCGGGGGGGAGCCCGGGGACGCTGTGGGGGGTCTGTTTTTCTTGTGTGGTGTGGGCGCGTTTTGGTTTTCCCGGGGGGGCTGTGGCCGGTGTGTGTGGGGAGGGGGGTGTGTGGGTCTCTCTTGTGGCTGTTCTCCCCCTGTGCCGCGCCCGGGTATGCGGGGGAGGATGTGTGTGTGTGTGTGTGTGTATTTTTAGCTGTGTGGCTGTTCTTGTTGTTTTTGTGTTTTTTGTTGTGTGTGTGTCTGTGTTTTTCTTTTGCCTCTTATTTTGCACACTGTGTTTTTAGAGATATATTTTCTCTATGTGGAACCTGTGCAAAATCTCCGTTTTTTTCTTTTAAAGTGTTTTTTATTTTTCTGTGGTGTTTTTTTTGTGTCGTCTCGATTTTGGCTTTTTTTTTTTGTCTCACGCGTGTCGTGTTGTGTGGCTGTGGCTTTTGCCCCTCTCTATAGGGGCAGAGGAGGAGCCGGTGTTTTTGGGGTATTTTTGTTCTCTATAGCTGTGTGTTTTTACCTGTGGCTGTGGAGTTTTTTTGTGTACACAAACGCGTTTTCATGTGATTTTTCTTTTGTGTGTTTTTTGGGGCGCACGACCCATGTACAGAGGCCTTAGTTCTCAACGTGGCCGACCCGGGTTCGAATCTGGCCTGTGGTCCTTTGCCGCATGTCTCTCCCCCTCTCTCATACCCACATTTCATGTCAGCCTACTGTTGAAAAAACAATCCACTAGTGCCGTAAGAAAAAAACAACAACTTTTGAGTTTTCAAATTTAGCTGCGTTTGTGTTTTACTTCAGAACTAACTCAAATCTGCATCTTTGTTTTCCAATTTCAGTCCTAATTTTTTCTTCCACTCAGCTTTCCATCAATATCATTTGAAGCACCAGTGTAAAATGACAGTTTCTTTAGTAATGGCTTGCCGTTCTTTTGAGCAGTGTCATTAGCTGACAACATTCAGGTATTTAAAAATGAAATTTTATCGGTCTGTGATACTGAAAATTTCAGAAAAAGTTATTTTGGGGTTTTCATTATCTGTTATCTTGGATTTCATTTCATTCTGTGTATACTGAATCCTTATATTATGATATATTTCATAAATAATGCAACGTTTTGATATTTCATACATTTAGATGCCCCTGTATTTTACCCCACTGAGTTGTTTGATTGCTTTAGTGAAAAATCAAACCAGCTAAGGTGTAATCATGCAGCCAAAAAAAACTCACAGGAGCTCCCTGGTTGGCTGTTTTTCCCCTGACGACTCTTTTAGCTACCTCCGCTCTTCACACCACCCTGGGCTGTGATCCTCTGTCCTCTTAGTAACACTACAGCTCTGCAAGATGAAGATAGAACTGTTAGCCACCTGCTTGTTAAACAAATCCCTCTCATACCTGGATCTCCTCGGCTAATTTTTCTTTGCAGTGTCGCCACCACAGTTTAGCCAGCAGTGTCCTTACAGCAGCTACCATGTTGGCGCACACTCACACATTTGAAGGACTCAAGCGCTGTGGAGGAGGTGGTTGATGTATATTTTGTAAATGGTGCCTCATTCCCTTACATGAAGAATTTTTTTTTTTTTTTTAGGTTTGTTTTAATAATTCTGGCTTTTATTGTAGGTCACAAATGATAAGAGCTTGTAGCAGCTGATGTTTCTTTTATTTGACTCTCCTGAATTCACCTCAGGTTTAATTGTTCTGACTTGTGTCATTAGCAGTTATTATGTTCAGTGCTTACAGGGCCATTTTCAGTCTTCTATGCGTTGGAGATGTCACATTTGGTTGGATTCAAACTATGAAAACAGCATAGAAAAGCATAACTCATAATGGTTATCCTCTAAAAAGCAATACTTTTTTTAAATATGTCACCATAGGTCAACAAAACGCCCCACAGAATAACATCAACAGGAAGAGCATATGTCCGCAGTATTACTTTGTCTTTTTAATCTGTCCATGTTGCAGTTCACCTTTGTTGCATGTCATTTGTTTTGAGTATTTCAGCTCATTTTGCAAAGAAAATACTTGAAACTTGTTCAGTTTTGTTTCGTCATAATCCTGCGATGTAACATTGAGAAAAAGCCACTGACAAAGTCCATGAAAATGTAACTTGTTGTGTACAAACTCGGCAGATGTAATATAACCTGTGCAGATTTTAAAAGCTGTAGATTCCTGTACACTGTCAATGCAAACTATGATAAACAGCAAAATAAGACTAACTGTGCCGCTTTTTATTCTTTGCTGTTCGTTTTTTTTTTTTTTTTATTATCAACATGGTGAATTTTGTCCTCACCACTCAGTCCTGTTTTCCGTGTCAAATCGATTTGCTAAGGATGAATAAAATTCCCTCAACAGGAAAGGAGGGAGAAGGAAATTCAGTTTTCTGTACCGATGCATAATCAAGGTGCCCCGGGGCAATTCTTTGGCCTGCCTACCACCCCCCCATCCCCCAGCAGAGGTGCTGGTAGGCAGGCGGAGGTAGCAGCCAAGTCCAGCTGGAGGCCCTGGAGCCACTGATGCTGCTGATGCTGAGCCTCCAATGCAATCCTCTGCCAAGCTATGGAGAGGCCTTTACTTTGCTGCTGCATCATCTGAATGGATGCTGACTGAAAATAACATTTCTAGTTAACTTTTGTTTAGCTGGAAACCACTGTTGTGAAAATTAGGATTTGGTTACTTTTTGCATTCAATGTACATTCATGAGTTTTCCTTTAATATTTCATGTGACATTGTCTTGTATAAACTTTTTTTTTAACATAATTTTAAAGCACTGAATTTCAAATAATTTCTTGAGAAAAGGCGACAGCTGCCTGTACATTCATTGTCCCTAAAAAAATAATTTCAGCTTTTATAACGGGACTGTAATCTCACATTGAAGGAAGTAGAAACATGTCTTTTTTTTTTTTCTACATCGATTGAAAAGTGGAGATTGAGTTGATAAAATCATCTTTGCAACCATTTTTGCTGTTTTATGAAACTTCTCAGAGTAACAGAATCTATTTCTTTCTTCCTCATGTTCTTATTTTCTGTTTTCTTCCATGTGTAAAGTTTACTTGCATACAATGAAATTAACCTAAAAATAATGGTGATCTTTCAATTTAAGAAAGTTGTATGGAAAAGTCTGCCATTTTTCCATGAAAAATCTGTGGAAACCCTCTTTGTGTCGCATCACATTTATTTTTGCCCAAGAGAAACAGGATGTCATGTTACTGATTTAAAAAGTCAGTGAAATATGCGGTGTGCATAAAAATAACTGCTTTAGACTGACACAATAAGCTTTTATTATACTAAATAAATAAGTAAATAAAACTTGTCTAAGTTTATACTGTACATTTAACAGGGCGGGCCCAATGCCTAAGCAAACTAAATTACTGCTTATGGCCCCAGGACAACTAGCAAGGGCCATTCATTGTTGGATTATTTATTTTTTTTTTTGCATGTATAATATTCTCTTTCTAGACATTCAGGGATATTGAGGTATTGCGTACGTATTGAACGTCAACATTTTTCTCCGTGAATATATTTCTAGAGATGCAATTGATACGTTATTTTTTACCAAAAGTTGGTAACAATCCATGCAATCCACACATACAAATAAATGAAAACATAGATGTCCAGAAATTAAGCTACGTGTAAAAAAAAAAAAAAAAAAAAGTATTGAACACACTTACCTTTGTTGGCAATGACAGCTTCAAGACGCTCCCTGTATGGAGAAATTAGTCTCATGCATTGCTCAGGTGTGATTTTGGCCCATTCTTCCACACAAATAGTCTTCAAATCTTGAAAGTTTTGTGGGTTTCTTCTATAAACTCTGATCTTTACTTCTTTCCATAAATGTTCTATTGGATTCAAGTTGGATGATTGGCTGGTTGATTCTAGCAGCTTTAATTTCTTACTCTGAAACCAGTTGAGTTTCCATGGCTGTGTGTTTCAGGTCATTGTCTTGCTGAAATGTCCACCTACATTTCATCTTCATCATCCTGGTTAAATGGCAGCAGATTTTTTTAATCAAGAATGTCTGTACATTTTAACATTCATTCTTCAATTATTTTTAGTTTGCCAGTACCATATGATGAAAAACAGCCCCACCCCATGATGTTCTCACCTCCATATTTCACAGTTGGTATGATTTTTGGGATGATGTGCTGTGCCATTTGACCATTCATGATGTGTATTATAGCATCCAAAGAGTTTCCATCCAATTTTGGTCTTATCTGACCAGACTATATTCTACCAGTATTTCACAGACTTATCTAAATGTTGTGCTGCAAACTTCAAACAAGCTTCAACATGCTTTTTCTTCAGCGATGGAGTCTTATGTGATGAGCATGCATACAGGCCAGGTACAATTGTACCTGCTAATTCCAGGTCTTTCTGATGCTCTCTACAATTGGTGTTTGGCTCTTGGACAACTCTTATAATTATTTTCACTTCTCTGTCAGAAATCTTGCAGGAAGCACCTGGTCATGGTCAGTCTATGGTGAAATTATATTCTTTCGTCTTCAGGGTTATGGCTCCAATAGTGCTCACTTGAACATTCAGAGGTTTAGAAATCATTCTGTAACCAAGGCCGTCATGATTTGCAACAACAAGGTTGCGAAGGACTTGAAAAAGCTCTTTACTCTTACCATGATATGTTTCTTATGTGATACCAGACATACCTTTTTATAGGCCATCATTTGGCACTGAACCAGCTCATATTAATTTGCATTGAGAAGGAGCAGGATTGCTTTCTAATTACTGAGAGACTTCGGCTGATGTCTTGACTTTCCATGCCTTTTTGTGACTCTCTTTCTTCATGTGTTTAATACTTTTTCTCTATGCAGTTTCACTTTATTACACATAACTTAATTTCTGGACATCTATGGTTTGATTTCTTTGTATGCATGGATTGCATGGAATGTTACTGGCATCTGGTGAAAATGTCATGTCAATAGCAATTCTAGAAATATATTTACTGAGAAAAATAGTGGAGTGAGTTAAAAATTTATTTTACCCGCTGTTGTAGCAAAAATATTTCATATTAAGATTACCGTATGTATCCTCTACATCAAAATATATTTAATCAAGTAGAAGTTCTTATACATCAAAAAGATATTTTTCTTGGGGCAAAATTGACACACAAACGAGGAAGGACCAATGTAAACACTAACCTGCAACTAACATATGTATAGAGAAAAATAAAGATTAATATATATATATATTTTTTTTGGTTTTGTTTTGTTTTTAATTTCGTGCTTTTAATGACAAATTTAATTTGTTGCCTTTTTTTTTGCACCATGGGTTATTATTATTTTATTTTTTTCACATAGCTGTTGTAGTTAGAACCAAAAACTATAAACAACATGTCATCTTTACTGTCAAGAAGCTGCAGACTATTTTATTAATTTTAGTTTGTGAATGATCTGATAATCTGATTGCAGGAATCAACATTACTGGTCAAAATAGAGGGCCCTTGAATGTAATGTTGCTTAAGACCCATTGAGGCTTGGGCTGGCACTAATATTTGAAAACATGGACACATTTAAAATGCCTTATACAAAGTATTGCCTATGAATATGGAGGTTCCTGAAGACATATGTTTAAATGAAACATAAACCTTTGAACGAACAAGTTTAGATAATGTTTCTCAAATTTGTTTTTTTGCACTTCACCACTAGAGAGAGACAGAAAGACAGCAGAGGAGAACATGAGAAGTCTGGACCAATCTTATAATAAAGAACTTGTTTATAATTAGATGACCCAGGAGTGATTGGAAATAGGCTTTTTTAAACTTCATTTCAACAATGATCAAACTAACTACTTTCTTGACTCATTTATCTCAGTCAAAGTATCACTAATCCATTCTGTCTCTAGCTTCATTCACATAAAGCCTTCACTGTTCATTTCCAAATAAAACCTCTCTTTCTGTCCTTTCTAAGTCTCTGATAAGCCATGATGCCTCTAGAAGTCCCCCCTCTAGCTGATAAAACTCAATCAGCCTTAGTCCTCTAACCCATATCGGACCCCTTGCATACAGAAAGCTCTTTGTGCATAAACGTGTTTCCCGGTATCACTAACCCAACTGTGAGTATTTGCATGTTTAATCTGCGCTCAGGGAAGATGGGGCCCCGATGCAGAGGAGATAAGGTGAGTCTCCTGAGGAGTTTTATTGGAGGTTCAGCTCCCAGTCAATGGGATCAGCCGTAAATCCCACTCAGACTGTGGCAGGAAATGATGTGACTCCTGCAATTTATGTCAAATAACTTTTGAGGATGTGTGAGTGTAAGCGATCAGCTCTGCCAGAGCGGCGATAACTCTTCAACGGAGGGGCCCCGGTGAAGATTTAATTGAGACATTTTTCTTTATCTGCGGCAAGGCGCCGGGGCCGTGTTGTTGTGTAACGAGATGTAATGCCTCTCTTTATACGGGGGTCAACATCCAAGATGAGGGAAGGTCATGGACTGACTGTTTGAGCATCCAATTTGCTCACATAATACCCGCTCTACTGGGAGCTGGATGAGGAGGAAGTTAAACAGAGCACATTCACACTGCGGGCACACAGTGGCGACGGAATGCAATGCATCTCTGAGTTTCCATGTGGCCTCAGTATTAAGTATGCTTTGCAATAAATTAGAAAAAAAGAAACTATTTCAGGTAAAGCAATCAAAAGTAAGTCGTATAGGTTTATAATACTTATGATTCTGGCTTAATGCTAACAAAATACCCACTGCGAACATTTATATATCACCAATAAGAAATAACTTAAAGACAGAAAAATTCAAGTATTTTAAAGAATATTTACTCAATAGTTGCTTAAGGTTCTCTTTGTAACAGTCACTGCATCAGTGCTGTATGGTATTGAGCTAATCCACCTTTTGTTAAGAAGCCTGTTTAAATGGCTCCTAAATTGTCTGCCATGTTGGGTCTTGTTTCTCTCTCTTTCGTCTTTAAGTAAAATCAAAGGAAAAACATTAAAACAAGAAAAGAATAATTAAAAAAAACTCTACCTCCAATGTAAACAACACTAGTTCATCTTGTTTAGACCAGAGGGGTCTAAGCTACCTGCACTGCAAAAATAATCCAGAAATAAGTAAAAAATTCTTAAATTAAGTATATTTACCCTTAATTTGAGCAGGTAAATAAGATGATCTGCCAATGGAATGAGTATTTTTACTCTTAAAATAAGATAGTTAGATAATATGCACTTGAAATAAGACAATAACGTTGTTTTTTCTTATTTTAAAAGGAAATTGTCTTGTTCCATTGGCAAGGTGTCTCACCTCCTCAATTGAAGGAAAAATGCACTTATTTTAAGGAAAAAATAAGTTATTGAGATTTCTATTTTTTGCAGTGTAGAAATGTGTTTAGGCTCAAGACCATGTAGGGTTCTTAGTTCATTATTATTATTATTATTATTATTATTATTATTATTATTATTATTATTATTATTATTATTATTATTATTATTATTATTATTATTATTTTATTTTATTTTTTTATTTTAAATACATTCTTGTCATATGATCAGTTTTCCAGGTTGACATCTTTCTAGAAGCATTTTTTTAATGAGCTGCAGTTATCAGGTTAAATTTTTTTATAGAGACAAAAAAACTGCACCAACGATCTACCCAACTGAAAATAAACGAGTAAGACAGTTTTCTGTCTTCCTTTCAAAGAAACCCCCTTATTTTTACAAGGATTTTAAGATTATGTAGAACAGTAGAAAAAGCACACACAGTAAAAACTACTTAATTGAGCCTTAAGATTTTTAAGCTGTTTTGCTTTCTTAAGTGATACCATAATAGTTCTTTTCTTGAGTGTTTGTCATAAAAATGTGATTCCTTACATTGTGCTTCGCCTCTTGTGCATGGGGCCCTGATGGGGCACACACACACATAATTGTGGCCCCTAATTCATTATAGACTCTGAATGATTTGGATCCAGTCTGTGATGCTGATGGGAAGGGGGTGTGGTGGGGTGGGGGGGTTCATCCTCTGTACCCTCTATGTCCGCCTGGCAACTACTCCAGGCTCTTATTGGTGGGATGAAATATTGCCGGTGAAAATTAAAAGGTCCCAGTGTCAAAATAATTCATGCTATGCATATCTTCCCGGCTTGATGACATCGCTGGATTAGATGGATAATAAAAGCTTTCAGGCTACAGTGAAAGTGTCTGAGCTGCAGTAGCAGAAGTGGGGGTGATTGGGGGGGTGATGTGGGGGAGGGAGGTAACTTTCATGTGTGTCAAGAGAGTTGGATTGCAGGGTCAAGATACAACAAGTGTGGCTGTGCTCGTTTTCATGCATGCACTCGTTTTCCAGACCATCCCTCTGTCAAAGCTGTGTGTGTGACCGTTTCTTCACCACACACCCAGGACCTGTGATTTGAATATCCTCTGTAATTGTCCCAAAACGGCTCATCAGTGGATCTGCCTGCTGCCATTAGGACCCAACAAAATGGTGTGACATTCAAATTCCCTTCAATGACAGGTTATTAGAGGCCCCCAAGCAGCCGGCACATAATTAAGCACCGCAGCGTTGACCTGTAATATGAAGAGATGGTTGAGTTGCAAAGTGGGAGAGAGTGAAATGAGGCTGCTTTGTTAAAACACAGGAGATCTGCTTGATTTTGGCACTTAGAACAAAAATCACAACAGCTGTCACTTCAACGATATGATTTTTAAACAA
This sequence comes from Cyprinodon variegatus, assembly GCF_000732505.1. Classification (NCBI taxonomy): domain Eukaryota; kingdom Metazoa; phylum Chordata; class Actinopteri; order Cyprinodontiformes; family Cyprinodontidae; genus Cyprinodon; species Cyprinodon variegatus. The sequence goes on along the minus strand of NW_015150764.1, from coordinate 457,827 downwards.
CCTGGAAGCATCAAGCCATTAAAGCGACAAGGCTTTTCAAGAAAAAAGTTATTTTTTTTTTTTTTATGAGGCCACTTTGGTCTGTGATATACAATTTCCTTACATTTAGTGTCTTGGTTTAAATAAGATGCGAAGATGCAAGAAACCTGAGAAAAAAAATAAAAACAACCCAAAAGGTGTCATTTTTATTTGTGATACTAAAAAACGATTACACAACTTAAGACATGCTGTCTGAGGCCCCCGCTTTCCCCTTTAGAACAAGTGGACATTGTGATGAGCAATGGACCCATCTGCTGTGCCCTCTTCTCCAACTGGTGTGTGAACAGGATTTAATCTGAAGGTGCTATTTTAATCATGGCGGAACACAGCTAATACAAGCCGTACCTGGAAAATATCGAGTCACCACAAACCAAACAGCTTTTCCTGCCATCGATAACATATAAGGGAATTAACTTTGAATTAATAGATGATGAGAAGTAGTCTTCACATCAGTGTAATAATAACAACAGGGAGGTGATCCTCTCAGCTCACCTCACTGAAGGACAAAAATGCAACTTTTAATTTACCACAAACACTTATTATGCTATTAATTCACTAATAATCTCTGATTTAAATCTGTACTGCCCTCTTGAATGACCATGTTGCAGTTGAGACACTAGCTGGGAAGCACAATATAAAGATATGCAATGATTTATGGCTGAGTACCCATAATGCACATTATAATGCCGATAATATTAGCTCCCCCCAGAACCTCTACAAAGCCCTGCTATTTACTTGTGTAGGTTGGATACCAACTGCAGAATACAATAGGATGATATCTGAAATAAGAAAATGAACATCTGATTTTTACATGATCCAGTATAACTTTACCAGCAGCTGTGTTTCCATCCAAATGTGATGCAAGTTTAGAGCTAAGTTTTAGAAAAGAACAAATGTGAATTAGACATGTTTTCATCCCTGGAACTAATTAACAAGGCCATACAAAGTATATTGTTGTCATACGTTGATGTTATGCTTGGCTGTGATAAACATGGCCTTGTATTGCATGTTTCCAAGCAATACAAGGCCTTGTCCATATAAGACTCAAACTCACTCCAGACATTTGAATTGAGAAAGCCTCCTGGAGAGGTGGCGAAACGTCTTCAAATCTTGAAAGCCAAGTCCAGTGGATATTTTTTGAATTTTTATGGAACAGAAAGTATAGGTAGTAAGATAATGGGGACCACGTGCTGGCAAAGATTCTCAGTCATCCAGGTCATAGTCATTCCAAAAAAGTTATAAAACAATCCACTGGACTTTGTTTCCAAGTGAAGATGTTCTGCGTCGCATCCAGGAAACTTTTTCAATTCAAAATGTCAGAAATAGCGTTGAGTTCGAGACTTTATGCAGTAGCCCAACAAAGCTTTGTTTTGGTTTAGAAAACATGTTTGATGAACGGAATGGTTCAATCGAAATGTCTTCAAACTTGAAAACAAAATCCAGTTGATTTTTAAAAAACTTTTTTGGAATGGGGATCACAGATTAGTGATGGAACGGGGTTGTTCTTAATTTAATATGTCAGCTTTTAGAGATGATTCATGCCATATGGAGACATCAAGAAGAGAGAGAAGTACTGTGGCCCTAAAGTTTAAACCAACAAATCTTTAAACACAACTACAAAATAAAAAACACAAAAGCTAATTCAAAACCATGACTACAAATATTCAAAACCAAAACTGACATTAACTTGAAACAAAAGACAACAACAACAACAAAAAAAATTGTAATCTTCAGCATCACAATGACATTAACATACCGGAAAAGGTAGATACCAGCTGCGTTGGAAACCTGAGACCTCTGTGATTTGACAATATTTTAGTTGTGTTTTTTTGAGTTTAGAGATTTGTTGATGATGTTTGCACTTCAGGGCCACCGTAGAAAAGTGTTAGTCTAAAGCTGCATTCAGGACGGCAGCAACGGGGAAAAACAGATGATCAGCAATGTGAGGTAAATTTTCGCTACGTCAGAACTTACGTCAGAACGGAAAAAATGCATTTCCATCTCCTCTTCAGCGCATTTATGGTTTACGAATAAAATTCAACAACCACATGAAGGGAGTGTAAAAACTTTTTCGCAAAATATATTAAGTTGATTTGAATTTTGCTGTTTCTATCAAGCTTTTCTACTGTAAAACTTCAAAATGCAAAAAAAAAAAAAGGTTGATGAAAACACATCTCATGATATTTATAGCAATGCTAATAATCTGAGGTCCCATCACTATCCTCTGCAGGGACTTTTTGTTTACTGTTTTACCCCTGGATTATCAGCTCCAGTATCACATACTTTTTAGACATGCAATCTAAGGGAGTGACAGGGGCATAGAGGTAAAGCATGTGACCCATGGGTTTAAATCCTGGCCTGTTGTTCTTTCCTACGTCTCCTCCCTCTCTCTCAACCGTATTTCCTGTCAGCCTTTCAAACAAAGCTCGTATGTGCAAAAACAAATTTAAAAAAGAAACCTTGAATACGACAACATTAAGACTGAAAGCACCTCGTAATTATGCTAAAATTACTGTTTAAATTTAAGTTTTTCAGCTTTCTATGAGGGTCATTTGTCTGTGATGTTCTAATTACAGTAAAAACTACAATATTCCTATGTAAAAATGCAAAAACTGGTTTGGATCCAATTGTATGATTGTGGTGCTGATTGTGGTGCTGATGGCTGGCTCGATTGCTCATTTCCCTTACCTGTCCAACTGTGTTCCTCATCAGATCTACCTGTTCCAGTTTCCTATTTAAGCTCGCTGTTTCCCAGCCAACAGTGCCAAATTATTCTTGAGCCTTTGTTAAAGAGAGTTTTCTAGCCTACTTTCTGTTCTGATAACCTGATCCTGACCCGTTATTGCCTTTGGACCTTTGAGCCTGCCTGCCCCCTGTCTTGTTAGTTTTGTCTGCAAGTCTCCTGTCAGCTCTGCAGCCTTCCACGTCTGGAACTCTCTGGCAGTACCCGCTGCTTCTGTTCAGTCGACTGGCTGCAACCATCACCGTTCTTTGGACACTAGACTGAATTGTAAAACCAAGTTAGTGAGTTGCGTGTATTTAATCATCCTCTGTCTGATTATCGCAGTCACTAATCTGTTTCTCTCCAACAGAGCTTCAGACAAAGACGCCCTATCCACTGTAACCGCGGATCCACAGCCAAATCGCCGTTTATAAATAAACGCTTTTAAGTATTCTACTGTCTGTCTCGCCTGAATTCTGGGCTCTACATTCTGAGCTTTATTACACCAATAAACAGGAAGTAAAGGCTCCATTGCGGCATTGACCACATATCTACAAAGTAGTGTGTTAAATAGTGTCAAAATAGAGTTTTTATTGGCGTGTTGCTATATGGCAAATGGTAACTGTTCTATCATATCAACTAGTGCAGGCAAATAAATTTAATTCTAGAGGTGCATTCACACCAAGCATGAACCTGGGAACTTTTCTGCATGGTGTTGGACACCACTAAAAATCCACCCAGCCCGCTTCACCTTACCTTCAAATAGGAGGAGCATCTTTCCACAACTGACCTTAGTTGCCCTTGATTTTACAGACAAAGTCATGGTGCATGTGACTTCGAAAGCTGAAAAACGGGGTGGATATCCACAGCAGATCTGCCGCTGGATGATGGCTTCCAGCAATATTTTCATCTGTCCTTGGTATCTGGAGCTGCTGTACAGATCATTCATTTGCTCCTAAATACATTTTGAAATGGGGATAACATGTCAATCACGTTTCTATATGTAATTTAGCTCATTTAATATTTGTTGTCCAACACACAGCAAACATGAAAACTTTTTTTTGTGAAATTGAGAAAGTAATTTCAAATTTTACCTTTCCCTAGACCTTTTCTAATATAACATTTAATATGTGAATAAAAAGTGTTGACGGCTACTGATGCTCAATAGGATGAAATTGACCATTTGCACCTTTGTGTGATGTTAATCATAAAGCCGATACTAATGCTCTTAAATTTCTGTCACTGTCCTTTGCAGGGCCCTTGTGTTTACAATGTTACAGGCTGAGTACCAGCTATAAAATGCAATATGACGAAAAGACCTTTCTTTTTACTATGAGGACCTTTAAAGCGTCTTTATGTAAAATCCTGTGGTTTAATGGGCTCAATTGACTGCGATTCAAATGACTTCTTATTCCTTTATTTGATCCAAAGCTCACCTTCACATTCAGGAATAAAGGAAGTCTCTATGATAAACTGGAAGCCAGAGGCCTCTGTAATAGTGGTTCTGTGGCAAGGCTCCCGAACAGAAGGTCTGCACTTCCCTCCCTCCCTTTCTGCCCCCCCTCCCCCTCCCTTCATAACGGTGGCAGATGGCTGCAGATGAATCCCTCATAATCATGTCAGGACGGCTCCTCCGATCCCAATTCATCTCTTTAAACACATTTCATCAGACGGAGAATTACACAAAGATAAAGGCGGCCGACAGACAACAAAAGCACACAAAGATTGTCCTTGCAAACAAGTGTTCCTGGTCCCTAACACCACTTAATCATTCGGGCTCCTGTTATTGCTATATACCCGGTGTGCAATCAACTCTACCACATTTCCCCCTTCTGTCCCTGACTACTTTGCTTCGTATTTATATTTTTTTCATCCTGTTATTTGTCTCACGACTATCTTTTGCCCTCATCGCGACAAAATCTTTCCACGCTTCTGTCTTTGTGTTAGTTAAAAAAAAAAAAAGCAACAAGCAAACGAGTAAAATCCTTCCCTCTCCTCACTAACACCCCGTTTCTGATGACTGCTTCTTTTCGAGGGGTGATAATTTCCACAAAGTGAACTGTGCTTTTCTTCCCCTCCTCCTTCCTCCATGTCACCCATCCGCATGATGCCATTAATTGTGGATCAGGTGAAGTTTGTCTCACCTCATTTCAGGGCCACGCTCCGCTAGGGCCATTCTCCCTACTCAAAGGCCACATAATTTCACAGCCTCCTACTTCTCATTAATCCCTCCTGAGTGGCTGCTCTCAGAGTTCCAGATCACAGATTTGTTTTGCTCTTGTTTTCTGACTCACTGCCCTTCTTGGCCCTCCCACACCCTCTATCCCCCCCCCTTCACATTAACCCCTTAAGAGGGAGACCCCCCCCATCCTCTAGTCAGCCAGGATCTCATCTGTTTACCCATTCCTTGCAAAATCCACAGAGGTTTGGGAGTCAGTGCTGCATTTCTCTTCCATCTCAACAATTTAGCCCCCTGTTTTAATTCATAAACTACTCCTCTTTACGTACTTGTTGAACAAAAATGGATATGATTAGGAACTTGGGTGCTATTACCATCTCTTTTTTCAAAATCCCCCAGCCGACTGGCTTGAACATCCCCAGAAGGAACAAAAACAATAGGAATTAAAACGAAGCCGTGCAGCAGTGCGTCTCTGCACACGTGTGCAAGTCTGATCAACAAAAACTTCCTGATTCGTTCTGAGCCTAAACTTTCCCTAGTTCTTTTATAAATTATTCATGAAGAAATCGCTGAAGACCTCCTATTAACATGAAATAACAATTTGCTAAATAGCGGAAAGTCCTAATTACTCGCCTTGTTTGCCATGACCGTATTAAATATTCATAAATATGTGATTATTTCGTTGATTTGACTGTCGTTTAGTTTAATCAGGCTTTTTCCCTCAACAATATCCTTACAGATGATTTGTGCTCTGTCCAAAACAAAAACAAAACATTTTTATGCTAAGAGCTTTTAGTTTACTTAATATAATACTTTATATTATACTGTTTTGTGTTAATATTAATGTTTATTTAATTATGTACTTATTTTTATGTCCGTAGTGTACTAAGGCAGCGCTGTAATAAAATGTTTTCTTACCTTTTTCTCCCTCTAAGATGTTTCAGATCATCATCATAATCATTACCAAAATTATATATATATATGAAAAATATTGTAAAAAAATATTACATAAACATTAAACATGATGAAAACCATCAAGTCATGATAAAAAATATCCACATCTTCATGTTATATCAAATATTTATAGACCTTTCAGTCTACCTTAGGTCATTATTATTAATCCATAAATAGCAAGATCAAAAATGTTTGTTTTCTAAATCAAAACTAGTTAAACTAACTTTTAATACATCGCAATAGCCATTCCATATTTGCTGTCCTTTGAAAGTGTAGCTTTGTTTTTTGTTTGCTGTGGTTAGAACAGACAAAATATGATTTTCAATTTCTCACTTATTCAATTAGGGTGTTAATTTGAATTAATAAAAAATATATATATATATATTTTTTTTATTAATGTGGTGCAGAAATGTGGAAAAAACTTCTACCTTTCTCCAGCTCTATGTTGGTGCAGCTTAATTTACCTTCACAGTACAGTTAAAGAAACACTCTTTGATTTGGCTTCCATCCCGATCTCATCAATTACATTTTTATCTGTTTCCTCTAAGGTGGCTTTCATTGTGATTCATTCAAATGCAACCAAAAAGACAGAACAGGGAAAGATTTTGCCTCTGAATCTCTTCTCCTGTGTTTACTATAGCTAACAGTTGTCAAAGGATGTCTCAGCCAAGTTCTTGAGAGAAAGCGGACTCTTGGATCCCATCTGGGATGTCTAGATGAGGTCTCTTGCTGTCATCGCGTCTGTTGTCAAGGCTGCGTTTAACCTCAAATTTATGGCTTTGTTATATCAGAATTAATTACCGATTCTTCCCCCCAAAGTAGGGATGTTGACGAAAATGCTAAGCACAGGCAATTTAGCTCTATTTGCAGATTAATTTAGGCCCACCTGTGATGCTTGGTGCACTAAGTAGGTACATCAGTTTTAATTACGGACCTCACAGAGTGGGTTTAGTGAAATTACAGTATTAATTATCACATTTACCAAATATCAGTGTGACAAACGATTGTGGTGAATCACTTCCTTCAGATCTATTGTTTCTCCAGACAATGGATGCACATGTGTCCTTCAAACAACCTTCAGATAGTTGGTGATGCTAAGTGTCAGCAGAAGAGGATTTGAATGAAAAGGTTTAATTAGCTGTCCAAGATTGAAGCTGCTGCTTAATTTTAAAAATAAACTTAACAGGTTCCCTTAGATTTTAATTCTGTCACATTTTCCTCTTTTAGATCATCAATAAAAAAAAAATTCTTTCTTTTTATTATGTAGTAACTGGGTGGGATGGTTAAGCTAAAGATGGCTTCAGGGAGTCCTTAAACCGGGCCTAGGAAGAATTTGATGTGGCTAAAAAGGTACATGACTTCTTGGAAAGGAACAATTATGTCCTTTATGGGGGGTTGAGTCAACAGCTTTGGATTAACAGTAGTAGTAGGTTGCCTATTGTTTTCAAATGTTTACATTACTAGAGTTATTTAGGGGTTTATAGGAAGTTGGTCAACATTTGTCTGGTGAATGTAATAGATGTGGAGATTGCTTTTAAGAGAACAGAATCTTATTCACACCTAGTCGGACTTTACTTTCTGACACAAGCAAAATAGCAATATCTTGCTCATAAGTGATTGAAGGGTGGATTATGAGATTGGGAAAGTCATTGGGGCCTTATCTAATACATCAGAAATCTCTCCTAGTGTGTACCAATGGTGAAGGAGCTGACCCCCCCCCCATGTCCATTTTTGTATGTTCTACCCTCAGTAATCCAGATACAAGCGGCAGATGATCTTTCACCGTAAATTGGTGGGGCCCTAAAGCCTGATTGAGGATGTTCGGAATGGAGGGATGTTCATGTCAGACCCAGGAATCTCAGTTTCAGGTTGTCATTGGGGGAAAGGGATGTCTGACTTGCTTCACTGACTTAGTACTCATCAGACTCATGTTATGGTTCTTCCCATTTGTTGTGACTCTGAGTTTTCAGTTTTCTGTTATCAGTTGTTCTGTTTTGTTCTTTGATTTATTTTCCATTATATTCAAGCATTCTCTAGTTACTCTCTGTTGCCCCCTTGTGTTTTTTTTCTTTCCCCTTGGATTCCTTCTTGCCAGTTCCACCCACACTTGCTCCTTATTCAACTCATTAGTCCATCCTTTGTTCTGTTCTCCTTAAATACTCCACCTCTGCCGTCACTCAGTGCTGTTTCCTTGTCATTGCTGTACTCTTCTTCTCAGCTCATCTCTCCCTGGCTCCTCAGGCTTGTTTTCCCCTCATGTCTCCATGGTTTTTGGTTTGTTTAACATTTTAAGTTGGATTTCTGGATTGCTGCCTCTGTTTCCTGTGTTCTTCAATTAAATCTGTCAGAACTCATCCCTGCTTCACTCGTCTCTGCCTCTGGGTTCTCAAGCAACCTCACCACCCATTGTTGACAAGTCGATGGATGAATGGACAGACAGACAGATAGATGGAAGGACAGATTATCCACAGGTGTTGATTCTGTGTAGGTGAGGAAACAGAAAAAGAACACTGACAGGGAACTCCTTCCCTTCCTGTTTCGTTGGAAACAGAAAGAGAAATAAATAAATCAAAACTAAACACATGTTCTGCTATGTCCTGTATGAACCATAGTCACAGGTGTCCAATAGTTTCTGGGATTACAAACCACTCCCAAAAATCTTAAACTGCACTTTACCAAAAGAATTGGTAGATGCACTCTGTCTGAGCTATGAGGTCCAAGGCAAAGCTGAACTGTGTCCAGCTTTGGAACCCAGGGAGCTGAGGTCCTCATTTAGCGGCTGGCTGATGCTCTCTTCAACCAAAGAGCCATATTAATCATAATCACACAACACCATTAGACTTTGTCATTCTATTAAAGAAATCACATTATCATACATTTCATTAATTAAACCCAAACCCAGTTCACTCATTGACAGAAAAGTGTGGGGGGAGTTCAGAGGGCAGGACACTCCACCATGCATTGCACCACCTCTGCATGAAATTAGCATGTTACAGCCTCCACTAGCAATGGGAGAGGTTTAGACAATAAGGGCTGATGATCGAGGTGGAGTTGAGAGCTTGAGAAGTGGTAAAATCCTTGTCACAAGTGCAGAAAAAGGAGCCTGAAAAGAGGGACTTCAGCTTCAAATGTTAATGGCTGTCTGGGTCAGAAGTTGATTCTCCATGATATGGTGAGGAAGCAGGAGTTGGAGCACCTCCTTGCTGACCCTGAGGTACTATTGAAGAGTACCAAACACCGTTCACCAGCAAAAGACAAATAAAGCACAGAAAGTTTTTTGTCTCTTTCCTTTTGTTTGGCATTTTATCTTCAAGTCACTGTAATTCCCTCTCCTGCATCTCTCATCCTCTCTGGCTCCATCTGCCCATCTCTGCAGCTCCCTCTCTCCGTCTCTATGGGTCTGATTAGCATGTGTAGTGTATGTTCCGTCACGCTGTAGTGTTGACCCGTGCTGTCATCTCCCTGATTACCTCCTTGATTCACTTTCCTTGTTTGGTAATGTGCAATCAATCATAATCAATTAGCCAAAATGTTGAATCATTAAAACCATTATCATTAATTAAAATAATTATCGCTTTCTGCCAATGCTTCATTACCACTGTTGTCTAACGTGTCTGCCTCACAAAACACTCTACTGCTGTTACTTTTTTCTTTCAGAAAGAGGATCTTTAAACTTCTCTAAAATGTCTATTGATTCGCTTTAAGGACTTTCTTGCATAATAGAAAAAAAAAAGCTTGAAGAACTACTAAAGTTAAAGAGCTACATGTACCATCCTAATACAGTATACGATAGCAGAAAATGTCATTCATCACATTCAAAAACTACATTTTGTTGCAACTCTTCTAATTTTTTAACTGCAGAACCTTCCTAAATATGAATGGGTTGAACCTTTTTTGAAACCTTTCAGTTCAATCCCTTTTGGATTTTATGTGGAAACCAACATAACAAAAAACATAGAAATGCCAAGTGAAAGAAAATTTGAAATGAAGCGTATTTTAAAACTCTTTTTCTTACAAAAAATGCAGGTCATTCCTTTCACTGCTTGTAATTTTTTTTTTTACCTGGGATAACCTACTTGTATTACTAAATTACCTCTGCTGAGATAGAGAGTTCTTCCTTTTATTTTTGGCACAAATGCACAACAGGTGCATTTGGGTCACAGTGGAGGCGAAGCCTCTGGACAGATTTATGTCTGAATTTTGACTGGACCCTTTTATCTTCTAGCCTCAAGTCTTTTGCAGATTTGAACAGTTATTTTCCAAGATGGAACCTTACGCACCATCCATCTCACCACAACTAACGTCCATGTGTCAGTTGGAGAAAGGCATTCCCATCGTATGACACTGCCACCACTCTACCTTGAGGTGTGGACTGTGTCATTGTACTGCTTTCTACACAGGAGTTTAATTAAAGCCAGGGCTGTGGATAACATGACTAATAGTTGTGCTGATGGTAAATTCTCCCATCTGAGATACTCCAGTTACAATCTATCTCCTGGATGCTTCACAGATTATTGCGCTCTATGCCTGCCAGTTGAGATGGATGGTCGTATCTTGAGGTTTGCATCATGCCATGCTCCTTCCATTTTGAGATGATAGAGCAAACATTGCTCTACAATATATTTCAAGTTCAGCATGTTGTTTTTAAACCTAATCCCGTTTCAAATGTACCGGTACCTGCCAGTTTTTTTCTGACCTGTTTGCTTGGTCTTCATGATGCTATTTGTTCACTAGTGTCCTTTAACTAATCCCTGAGGCTTTAACAGAACAGCTGGATTCGTGAGATTGAATTACACACAGAGGAATTTTATTGGCTAATTATTTAACTTATGAAGATGTTTAGTCATGCTGGGTTTGTATCCACATAATAGAAAGGTCTGAATACATGGTGTATGCAGGTCACATTTTCGAGATTTTTATTTTTAAATAATTTCTCTGCTGAGGTAGATGCAATAGTTGACAGGAGGGGTCATAATTGCTGATTATAAAAAAATGCGAATTGAGAGCTGGAACTACCATTTTATCTTCAGAGTGTTTTAAATGCAAGAAAAGGGATGTTCCTGACATGATGTAAAGTTTTTTTCTCCCTTCCTACTGCCTTGTCTGTAACACAGTTTTCACTGAGTTGTTTGCTCCACCTCTGCTCTGCTGCAGCCCCGCTTTTTAAAGACAGAGCAGAGATGAGACAGAAAGACTTTAATGATGTGTAAACATCCAAGGAGAAGGCAAGGAACCCTATCTAAAAAGCCCTGAGGGGGAGAAACAGACACACAGCTCAGTTAGTTCAGTGCATTGGCGTAACTGGAGTAGTAATTCCACACAATTGTCAGCCCGCTTCCACTATGCAGGCCTGTTTGAAACCTGGAATTGACCTGTCACTCCCTAACGCTCAATAATTGCTTGTGTCAAAATTTCCTTGAAAGTTGGCAGGAGACCCTGAGGGCGTGAAGGGTGCAGCTGAGGGTTGGTTTGCAACTGTGGACATCCATATCTTCCGCCCCACCCACTGGATGAAGAGAGGTCTCTTCGGTCCCTTGCCCCTCCACTGGGGAAGAGCATCGCTCACTGCCACCTAGGGGAAAGCAGGCGTCTCATTGGGGTCATGCTACCCCCTTTGCAGTGAGTCAAAAGGAAATGGGCCTGAACATTGCACAGTATCCCCAGTATGAGCTCCATTAAACCAGGCGTGCTCTCTTTAGGATGGATATCTATTACTGGACAGAGCACAATGACCATCCATTGGGGGGAGTAATCTCACTGTCAGTAAACCCTTTCCCTTTTGATTCCATTGCAATTGTGGACAAACACTGAAAAGTGTGGCGTGCTTTTGTGTTCAGCCCCATTTAATTTAAAACCATGAGTCTACTGCATATTTCCCCATTCATTCCATATTTATTTATTTCCTACTGTCTTATGGAGATCTCTGATGTTGCCCAGGATGCAGTGTGAGTGCCTGCAGAGAGAACCACAGAAAACAGACTGTGACACAAGAGGGCTCTCAGAACACGTGATATCTATGTTTTCCTCCACCGAGAGGCCCACTAATCCTCTGCCGGAGCCTAACATACTCACCTGATTGGTCTCAATCGATATAACTAAGCATCATTATGAGTAATGGGGGGTGACAAAAAAAGAATAGAAGGAATTAAATCTTTTACCAAAAAGAAAGAAAATATCTTCTTAAGCAACATAGATTCCACATCCCACAAGGAGGAGAATATCCTTTGTTAGTCGGAGGCTTTGCTGTAACTACAATGCACTGCTCATGTCATGTGATGAAGCAGCCTAATAAGCATGAGCACCAAGAAATAGACAAAAAGACATCCTACTCAACCCTGGTTGCCTCCTTCTCTGCCTGTTTATGATGAACGGCTCTTCTCTGTGCCAGAGCAAAAGAGACAAGCCGAGCTCGCTGTCATGTCATAAAAGATGCAGTCGGAGTGAGCAGACATGATTTCATGGCTAATGATTCCCACACTAATATCAGTGCACACTGCAGAGGGGATAACCAAGTTGAGCTGTCTTAGCTCAAATGATTCAATTAGGCCAGCTGTCCCTATTTGTCATGGCTCAACTGGCTGCTAGATTACCTTTCCAGAATGCATACGTGTCTCTGAGCTGAACTCACCAGCTCAACAGTTTTGTTGAAAAAAAAAGAAAGAAAATAAATACTGAAAGGATGAGATGAGCAGCGGAGGGGAAGAAGTGAAAGAATGAATGCAGTAATGACCACATTATCTACTTAAACGCTGAAGCCAATTATGGAGTTAAATGTGAGTTTTTGTTTGCAAGGGGATCCTTAAAGAAATCAAAGTAGAGCTTTAGTCCATGCTAGACTGAGCTGAGAGATGCTGTTCATGGAGTCATGGTCTGAGAAACAACAAGAGAGACATAAGACACATTTGAAGGTCAGAATATATGGTTGGACACAATAAAACTGAACAAAAGTATAATAAAAATTTTCATGCAATAAAAACCTGTAAAACATAACTACTCGTTTTATTTTTCAAGACATTTGTTATGATTCGTGGGTTAGGAGCATGACATATTAATAGGAAGTCAAGAACAAGTGAAATGAAAGGATTTAATAACAAAAAGGACTCCTAGGGAACCCGAGGAGAACAGGACATAAAGCATGGACAAAGACACAAGCAGAAAACTTGGAGTCTAAAGGGAAGAACATGCAGTTTAATCAATGCACCCAATAGGCCCGAATGGCCAACAGTGAACGTACCAGTAGATACTGAGCAAAGAATGGAGAATGACATGGGAAATCAATGTGATAGTCAAAGCATAATCAGGAGCAGCTGAGGCAGAAAGTAAGCAGGAAGGATAAGGGAGGGAGACTAATTAACTCAGAGAAGCGGAACCGAGGCACAAAGAAACTTATCAATAAAAAAAAAGGACTACATAAATACACATCATCATTTTGACGCACTTAAGTGAAATCAAACTCATGAAACTAAAGAAAAAAAGACATATTAAAATCAATGAATACCTTTACATTTAGCTGCATGCCCAAGCATGCTGAAGCTTGTTCAAATCTTGCAGAGGGACCACAGGACTAGAAATACTGAGCTCCTTTTCACGTTTTGTTATATAATTTGAAATACTGGTAGCAGCATAAATATCTCTGTAGTTATGCTGCTATAGGCTTAGACTGCTGGAGGACATTCTATTCTCTCTTCTTTCTATGACTGGCTGGATGCACTAGCTCGGGGCTCGTCTGCCTCGCTGTGTGTTTCCTGGACAGGGCTGCATGTGGAGCTGGTTTACATTTGCCTTTTTTGCTCTGCTTCTTTCTGTATGTCTGCTTCTGTCTCCTTGAACCCCAGTCGTCCTCAACAGATGGCCGCTCACACTGAGTCTGATTCTGCTGGAGGTTTCTTCCTGTTCAAAGGGAGTGTTTCCTCTCCACTGTCGCTACAAGCATGCTTAGTGTGAGGGATTGCCTTCGAGTCAATGAGTCATTGCAATCAACTGGTTTTCCTTAGATAGAAAACTGAATCAATTTGACTGTATGATCTGGTTGAATTGTAAAGTGCCTTGAGATGACATGTGTTGTGAATTGGTGCTATAAAAATAAACTGAAATGAATTGAATAACCACACTTCTTATAGATAAATAAAAGATGTAATAAATTACATCAAAATGTCTTGCCAAAATAAGGGTGCAAAGGTTTAGAGATGTTGAGATGAAATGTTATAAATTGTGAAATATTTTAAATAAACATCATGATTTTATTTTACCCATACAGTATCTTACCAATATCCACTGATTGGATAGAGTACTCAACAATAGTACTTGAGTAAAAGTGTTGATACTCATAGCCAAATCTCAACTATAAGTAAGTTACTTGGTCAAATATCGCAAGACCCAATGTACTGACCTTTGAAAATACTTAAGTTTCGAAAAGTACAAATAAAGTATGTTAATATCCGTATATTTATGTATAATTTTCAGAGTAATTTTACAGCACCATGCAACTTTCAGAAACCATCTGATTAACTGATGCGTAGAACCTCTGCTACAAATTCTACAGCACCTTTCAAGGGTTTCAGCATAAAAGTGCCACAAAAAAATAAATTATAGCTATGTTGATTATTATTTCTTATTTAAAAACAAACCAGAAAAAAGATCAAGTATCTTGATTCTCCTCACACTTTCGCTATGGAATAGATGTTTAAGATTGAATCTATTACCACAAAGAAAGCAAAACTCTGTTTTGAGAACTCATCTTACTTAACAACTTGATCACATGACAATAACTAACGCATTAATACAATTTATTAACTACAAATAATATCTGCCCTGAGTTTTTTCCCTTTTGGCCCCCTTTTACCGTTGTTTTCCAATTTCGTTCTTAGGGTTACTATTTTGCTTGTTGAAATTGCATTTCAAGAAAGAAAAAAACATCAACAGTGGATTACAAAGTTAAGCTAAGCAAAAAGGAACAAATAACCAGCGGCACATAGTCGAGTAGAAAGTACAACATTTGTCTTTGAAACAAAGAAGAATTAATTTTTTAAGTACTCCCCCAAAATATTACTCAAGTAAAGTAATAAAGATAAAAATATATTTAAGTGCAGTAATTAAGTAAATGTACTTTCCACCACTGCCTATATCTAACCATCATTGTCAGTTGGTTGGGACATAGGAGAATGCAGAATTTCCCCATAGTAGGAAAATAAGGTGATTTTCTATTCTATTCTAATGCATTAAATACTGACAGCATTTAATGAATAAGATTTATTCCATTTATACTAATTAATGCATTTTTTGTTTCAAAATTTACTGTGTGATACTAGATTAGACATGATGACCCATTTCAGTACTTATAAATATATTCACTTATTAATTTCCAATGAATTTAAATATGATATCACGGATAAAATATGTTCATAAAAGATCCTCCTTCATGGTTTACGTATCTTTCTGAGTTGAGACTAAATTAGATTTCTGTTAAATACCAAATTCAAAGAAGTATCACAATCATTAGTGTTGACTGATCTAATGAACCACAGGGTGCGGCAAATTCTTCCTCTTACTGTAACATAGTTAAATGTAAATTTGTGTCACCTAACCTCATCAAATGTAATTAACACAATCGTCAGATTTGGGTCAGAGGATGGAAGACAACGATCAGCGTAAAAAAGCGCTAAGATATCTCATTTATTAACCGCAATTAGTTTTAATAATGGTATTAATGCTGTCACTTTTGCCTTAATTTGACACCTACTGTATAAAGCATGAGAGGGCAATCACATCGCTGCACCACAAAGAGGCTCCATTAGACCTGCCTTTTTACAACTCACTTAAAAAGAAAACATCCCATTAAAAAGAGGGACATTCCATGCATTGTAAAAAAGTGTGCTCAACGCTTATGCGACCATGAAGGCACACATTATGTTCATCACTGAACAGCATCAATTCAGGGTTTTGCAAAGAAAGCAACATTAATATGAAACATAAATGCGTTTAAGCTTGCAGAGACAACTTTGCAGCAAAATAGACAATATTCCTTCAGAATGCTTTGACTATCTCTACTCTACAGTTTGAAACTTATTAAACAGCAAAATAAATAGTAAATTCCACAAATTTTAACTCATACAATTTGGTCTGCATTGTAGATTGCAACACCTTAATCTCAGCTATTTATTTCTTTAATGACATAAGGAGTCTTTCATTTTGATAATTGCTTGCACTTTTTTCAATGAGAGACACAATTAAATACCATTTTGTATACAGATGAAGCATCTGTGAAAAATTTTCAAGCTTTGCGACAGATTCTCATCTTAACTATGCTTCATTCTAGCACATGATTTGCTTTCAGGTCACCCATCACATTGTAACTCCTGTGCTGTTGTAAGATCAACCACCACCGCACGTCTTCTGCAGCCTTGCACAATTGTTCCTGAGCTGTGAGCGCGTTTCATCTCATTTAGGGGAATGTGCTGTGAATAGTTCAGTCATGCTGGGACACACGACAACAATAAAATCACTTAGGGATATCACAATAAGGGGAAGTGAATGTAGATAGACTTCTATAATTTTAGCTGAGAAACAACAGCTTGTTGAGGTCAGTTTTTGAGTTTCATTTTTATGAATAAAATAATATCAAATATGGAACTGCAGCAGTCTTTCCTCTAGTGCTATATTGCTTTCATATTTCCTTCCTTTCAAACTTAAAAATAGCTCTTAATCAACCTGACTTTTTTGAGCTGATTATTTAGAACAGATGGTGTTTTACAGAATAACATTACTTAACAATTTAAAGCAGAAACTGGACTTCATCTTCTGAAATCATCGAGACTTCAACCCTTTAAAAATAAATTTATTTAATGTGGGTTCTTTAAATTGTTAACATACACTTTGTGGTGCAACAATAGATTGACTCCGGTTAGTTAGTTGAATCAGTTTAATGCTTAATGGAACAAGGGCATCTCAGTCTTGGAACAGTTAGAGCTCTGCCTGAGATCAACCTTATTAAAGTGATTGTGAGGATATGCCTTTGCGGCACAGCTTCAATCTGCGCGGACCAGAACAGCCAATGTTCATACTGTGGAACCAAATCTACGCCTGCATTAATCCAATTCCATCCTTTTGTTTTAGATTCTTGATCAAATGAAGACGCGAAACAGACAAATATCGATTGATACTGCAAAAAGGAGTATTTTGTGCTATTAGAACCAGAGAATCTAGCTATATATTTTATAATATAAATCTATATATTTTTTAATAAACACCCCAAAAATAGGGAGAGCATAATGAGGAGAACATATAACACCAAGTAAACCATAAATGGCATCACTTTATTTCTGGTTTTTGGTATAGAATTTGTTTTGAATTGTTGGTCAAATAAATTCAGCTATATTCAAACTCATTTCTTTAGGATTTCAAACAAATCTGTGATTTTTTCAGAATTATAAAAAAATACTTTTGGCATACATTTATCTTTATTTGATTTATCATCTGATCTCGTCTCTGTTGGGAGCTGGAGAAAATACCATTTTTCTCTAGCAGAGTCCGCCGTGGATCCTCTGAG
>NW_015150764.1:439182-440342 GCF_000732505.1 Cyprinodon variegatus | reverse complement strand
CGTCTTCCTTTTCATCCAGGACCTGGTCGCGGTGGCAGCAGTCTCAGCAGAGACTTCCCTCTCACCAGACACCTTCAGCTCTGCTGGATGAAGCCCGAGATGGTTCCAGGTCAGCCAAGAGACATAATCCCTCCAGCCTATCCTGGATCCTCCTTTGATAAAGATGTCTGAGCCACCTCGGCTGACTCCTCTCAATGTGGAGGAGAAGTGACTACTCTGAGCATCTCCTGAATGACTGAGCTCCTCACCATCTCTCTAAGGGAGAGCCCGGCCACCCTGCAAAAGAAGCTCATTACAGCCACCTGTATCCTTCATCTGGTTCTTCAAAGGTCCACATTTCATGACCATAGGTGAGGGTAAGAATGTAGACCGATCGTTAAATCAAGAGGTTTGCCTTTTTGATTAGTCTAAAATCCTTAAAATTATATGTGATAGAAAAAATAACCTTCATAATGAGCAAATAGAGCCAGTCTATTTTTAATTAAAACTCAGTGTATATACAGTGTTTTTGTGAGGAAGCAAAGGTTTGTTAAAGAGCATCATTAAATTCCAGGAACACAGCAGACAGGTCAGGGAGGACATTAGGGATAAGATGGAAGCAGGGTTTGGTAGCAAAACCGTATCAACTGTTTTGAACCTGTTGGGCAGCACTGTTTAATCCATCTTCCAAAATAGACAGAGTATGGGACAACTTTCAAACCTACCATGATATGAGTGGGGGCTGGTGGAGTTTTCTCCAGGGCTGGCTATACATTCAAAATAGGCTTATACCAAAAACCTATCAAACGTATACTAAGTTATCACAGCAGTATATTCAGATGAATGCCAGTAACAAAAAACATTATAAAAACACCTTATAGAAACAAAAACATAATTTCATGTATATATTTACATTTTTTACATAGATCTTGCCCTTCTGAGGCTTTGTGAAGGCAAATCTGTCTTTTCCATGGCCCAATATTGTGTCACAAACCTAAAAAAGTAATGTACCAGTTTAATAATAGAGAAGCTATTAGTCAGCATTATATTTTTTTAATATATAAATCTATTTTTTTTCTGAAAAATGAAAATGTGAATCATGTGAACCATGTGAATCCCAGATTGGACAATCTTCTTTGCCTTTTCTAAAAAGTGCCTTAAACCAGCCCTAACTGTCTTTA
>NW_015150764.1:434101-438179 GCF_000732505.1 Cyprinodon variegatus | reverse complement strand
CAAACCAATAGAAGTAGGGATGATAGTTACTTCTATTGGTTTGCGTTTTCCTCTGACTACGCCCTCTACACTGGACTAAAAGATTTCGTTTTTTTTCCAAACATTCTATCTCAGTTGGCGCAATGGGCTCGTGAGGAGGTTTTCAATCAGTATGGTAAAAACATGCTCCAGAAAACATCACATACCCCACCTTTAATTTAAAGTTGTTTTTTTAAGTCTTAATGAAGGTCATTGGGTGGGTGGCGCCCTAGCGTCCTCTATTGGCCAGCTGCCACTGCATGATGTTCTGCCTAAACTGACTGGCCAGGAAAAGACAGCATTAACTAGTAAGACAGGACCCAGATTAATTCTGAAGGAGCCGCAGAAATCCACAGATCAGTTTAGAAAAATTTTCAAGAAAATTATTATCTTTTTTGTCCCTTCATATATATTTTTTCTTTTTACAAAGAAAAATAGAAGAGTAAAAAAAAAAAAAACTCTTTAGAAACCCATCAAAACACTTGTTTGCATTTGAAACCACATGTCCCGAAGAGCACAGAAAAGTATTCACGTTGAGCATGCAATCACCCCAATAGAAACATGGTAGTGGTAACATCATGCTTTGGGCATGCTTCTCCTGAACACAGGGGGTGATACTGGTCAGGGTCAAAGATGTATGGGAATAAATTCTTTTAATTCTGTTAAAATAAAACAAAAGCAATAAAGAAATGGCCTAGATCAAAGTGTATTAATGTATTAAAGTGACCGGGTCAAAGTCCAGACTTAAATCCAACTGTATATCCTTGGTGATATCCTTCCATCTCCATCCAACACGAATTATTCTGCAAAGAAGAATGGCATCAAATGTTAGTCTTAGGACTTGGAGGACTAATTTCATATAAGAGGGAGGAAATAATATCAGAACCCTCAACCTCTCAGAATTTTATAAAATTTCTGATATAAAATACCAGTATTTTTTTAGGTATGTGATTGCAGTGTGCTTACATGGTAAAGAAAATGTGTATAAATACTTGATCAATACACTGTATGAATTACTTACCAATCTGTCTTTTAAAAAAATAGTTTTGCTCAAATGATTCTTCAAGGGAAAAATAATCGTTATTTTCTTATTTTTCAATAAGAGATAAGACTCTTATATCTAAGATGTATCTAAAAGGGAGGATTTCTGATTAATTTGCCATATGCTGTCAGGATGCTAATTTATATCAGAGATCTTTATCACTTGGACCTAATAATGACTAACAGACACAGAGCTTGGGAACACAGAACGTCATAGCTGCCTTATCTTTAGAGATGGAGCGAGGTGTCAATGACACTTCTGCTGAATGCAGGCAGCAGCTGAGCTGTGAGATGTCCTGGCACACAGTACACTGGTGCTGGCCAGAGCGTTTAGCCTTACAAAAAACGGAAATTATCCTGCAACTATAAGTTTATGTTCTTTCTTACATTATTTACATAAACTGCACATATGGTTCAACTATACTTCTTTTTTTTTCTAAAAGTTAAAGAAAAAGTTTATCAAGCATAGATTTCAGGAGTTATCTTTTTGGTGGAGAGAAGAAGATTTAAAACAAACTATAAAGCAGGGGGAAAAATAAAACCTGGCTCAAGAAGATAGCAAATTTTATATCTTGGACTGAAAAAGATTCTCAACATGATCAGTAATCTTTACCAAGTGATGATCAAGCTGAACCCAAGTAAAATAACTTATTAGTGCTGTTAGACAAAACAAAATGACTTTCCAGCAAAATTAGAAAACAAAAGACTCATGGGGGTTTGATTTAAATAACATGCTCCCTTTCATGCATCCATCTTGTACTGCTTTACCATCAGGGTCATAAAGCGCCGGGGCCTACCTTAAGCAGTCTTTAGGTGAAGGGCATAGCCTAGCCTGGACAGGTCCATCGAAGAGCAGCATACAACCGTAAACATTTACACCTAAGGGCAGTCTAGAGCACTTTAACACAGAGATAAGATTGACGTTCCAAATAGAATTTTGGGAGTATAAATTATAATTTTTTTAACCGGATCCCATCGGATTTATGTTTCAATGTGTGCATGCAAACAACTTATTTTTAGCTACACCTTCTTTTCTAAAGCACATGCGCCTTTTTACGCAAATCTGTCTCTGGTTACTTTGCAAGCTCTCTACGCATGCCCAGTGTTGAAATAAAACATCATATAAGTGAACTGGACAAACACAGATGCAAAGTGCTGCTTTGAAGTCCTGCACACTGCTCAAAACCCATGGTTTTCACAGGGGGTGGAAAAAGATGATTACTGTCACATTAAGAACTTTATATGACTACAGGACAGCAGAAAGAAAACAGCATTAACAGAATGAAATTGCACTCTGCTCCACAACGTGGCTGGAGATAGGATTCAGTTACCTTTAACAGACACTTACATATCATCACCGAACATATAACTATAATTCAGCCATTAAACTCAGCCTTATTAACATTAATAACATGACACAATACATGTTAATGCTCACCTAACGATGAAACGTCACAGAAGTGAACTAGAGAAATGCAGACGCAAAGTGCTGCTTTGATGTCCTGCACACTACTGAAAACCCGCAATTTCCACGGGTGTGGAAAAACAAGCATACTGCTGCAAACTGCCGTAACAACGCTCAAAGAGCAAAGCACCCCGAATGCAGAAAAAGACAGCTCTAGTTACCTCTGGGTTACACATGGAGGCCATGGCGGTTGAGTGTATTACTTATTGTTTTCTTTGAAACAATTGTACCGGCTAATTCTAGGTCTTTCTGAAGCGCTCCACAAGTGGTCTTTGGCTCTTGGGCAACTCTTCTGATAACTCTTTTCACTCCTATGTAAAAAATCTTGTGAGGATCATCTGTTCGTGGTCGGTTTATGGTAAAATTGTATTATTTCCGCTTCTGGATTATGGCTCGAATAGTGCTCACTGGAACTTTCAGAAGTTCAGAAGTCCTTCTGTAACCAATACCATCATTTTCACCAACTTCTGGTGAAAATATCATGTCAATAGGCCCTCTAGAAATATATTTACTGAGGAAAGTGGTGGCATGCTCAATATTAATTTACTTGTTTACAATACTTATGCCGGCAGCATCCAATGGGGCATCTATGTATTTATGTCTACGGTTCTGACTGTTGTGAAACAATTGGATTTGGGTCGCATCTGCCTGCAGTGTGAACATAGACCCAATGGTGATGTTTTTAAATTGTTGGATGGAGTACCCAAGGAGAACCTATGCAATGCGCAAAGGGAACATGTAATCTCCAATCAAAACATCTCTTGGCTATAATTTCAACCCAGGACCTTCAATCTGTAAGACAACAGTGCAAAAAACTGTTCCACCAAGCATATTTATAATTGATGTCTCAATCCAACCAGCCAGAGCTTGTTGTGTAGAAAAATTCCTATTTGGGTTTGAATCTTACTGTCTTTCAAAATTATACTTTCCTATTGCTCCCAGACATTTGGACCATTCACACAGAAAGAGGCGTAAGTGATAAAAAAAAATAAAATAAAGAAACCTGTTGTATCTTTCCCTGAATAATTTGTTTTCTTTTTTACATTATGGAGCACTGTTCAATCCACTCTCTACAAATGGAAAACCTACATTGACATCGACTTAAAATGGTTAGGCAAAGACGGTCTCAAACAGAAAGTCCACTGAAAGGTCCATAGCAACAGTGGAGGGTTGCAAAAAGCAACAGATCAGATGTTGACAGGACGACTAACAGTGCTGCACTCCAAAAATCTGACATTCATGTAAGACTGGCAAGAAAAAAAGGCACGACAAAGCATGGTTAAGGTTTTTAACAAATTAAAGTTCTTGACCAACATACAGTTTATACTGTAATGCTATTGGGGGAAGAAAAAGGAAACCTCCTCTTATTGATCATGATGAGGCAGTGCTTTCCTTCAGCAGACAGGAGAGCTGGTTCTAGCTGATGGGATGATGGATGATTAACAGTGCTAATACTGGGTTTGGCAAAAAAAATAACAAATCTTAAAACTGGTGTGGAGGTTCTAACCTGACAACAGCCAGATGCATGTCTCGCTCCGCCTAGCTCCACTCACA
>NW_015150764.1:421631-433612 GCF_000732505.1 Cyprinodon variegatus | reverse complement strand
TGTGAGTGGAGCTAGGCGGAGCGAGACATGCATCTGGCTGTTGTCAGGTTATGGAGGTTCACCTTCTCAAGAGGACAAGACAAACTGAGAGATACAGCCAAAGCTATGGGACTGTTTATACAAAATCATGATTCTCGTAGCAAATGGCTTAGTCAAAGTCCAGAGCTAAATCATGATTTAAAAAATGATAATCACAGACAATGCTCAGACCTTGAAACAATATGACAAACTTGAATCCTTTATATCCATTTAAGCCGGGCATACACTGTACGATTTTTTCAGTCGTTGCACGCAGCTACTGCTCACACTGTACGACTAAACCGCAGGGTTTAGTCGTACAGTGTGAGTTCACAGTTCACGATTTATGTTCGGCCCGACGCTCTCATGCGATTGACCTGCTCACACTGTACGACTAAAAACCACGTTGGACTCAGGTCCGCAATGAGATGGAGCTGCTCTGTAGCTCTCTATCCTGAAGCCAAACAAATAAAAGGGGAATATTAAGCTCACTATAGTGAACCGCACTACCTTGGCAATTTGTGCAATTGTGTGTTGAAGCCCTAAAAAGAAAAGGCGACGGCGTATTTGAAAAAAAGACATGGCTGAGCAAACGTGGCTGCTACAGTCTGTCAATTTTACAGAAAGAACTCCATTTCACTCATTGCATCCCTGCCATGCTGCTATGTTTACATCTGAGAGGAAGAAGAAAAAGAAAAAAATCCTTCTTTGGACTTTTCTGAGCGATTTGCCGACGATGGTCGAAGAAAATGTTCTCCCGACCTCACGATTCCTGATAGGGAGGTGGTCATGAGAGGCTGATCGCCACTTGTAACCCCCTGTACACCACATGACTCACAACGCACAATCAGGCTGAAAGTCGGCCCGATCGAAAGATTATCCCACGACTGGAAAATCGCCCGAAAATCTCACAGTGTATGCCCAGCTTTACCAGTAATGCATCACCTTTGTGTTGGTCGTTCATATGCAATCCACATAAAATGCATTTTAGCTGTATAAGTAGATATATATGTCCAATATATATATGTCCAATAGCAAATGTGTAAAGTCCAGTAGGCGTCACTCCTAGGCCTTAGCCCATTTAAACATTGTCTTAATTTAGTTTTTTTCAACTGGTTTCATAAAACACATCTTCTGGAGACTTTGTAGTCTTCAGCAGAGATAAAGAACATCTATAGAACACCTCTTTACTTCTCCTTTATATATACCTGTAATACGCATGGCTGCTGTGCATCACGGGTGCCACCAAGGCCATGCCAAAACCTCAATTTGGAATCCATCCAGCTCCTCATTGGATAGTAATGGTTTTCACTGAACTGAGTTATGACCAGCTGTTTGCAGGCAGTCTGTGACATACTGATGGAGCAGAACACCGTATGTTGCTTTCCAAATCAAATGATACAAGGAGTGTGACAGTGTGGAGAAACATCTGTCATTAGCAATTTTCAGCACGCTCCACTAATTCTGGACAAAACACAGCTAATGAAGTTACTGCAAGAAACTTCAAATATCGTCGGCGCGAAGAGAGAAGCAAGAAGTCGGAGCTCTGTAAGGCTTGTAATCCGCTTCATTTGCTGTGAGAAAAATACAGATGGAGAAGGGTAATTGTTTTTGATCATGCCGTTTCAAAATGCAAATGCTCTTCTTTAATCCAGGAACAAAAAAAAAAAAAGAAAAAAAGAGAGAGAGAGACTTAATCAAGGACAAGAGGATTTCTTCCTCTTTTCCATTGATGTCCCATCCCTTGAGGCACCTCATAGATGTGAATGGGTATTACAAAGACTTTAAAAGGTCTGGTAACTGGGTACAGACACCATATATACACAGATTTATTCTGTCATCTACAAACAACTCCTTCATTTACAGAAAAGGGGATCTGATTTAATTTACATGACTGCACAGGTCGATTCTTTAATGAGTTTAAATCTGGGCTGGTAAATGTGATGCCAGGGGGTCCATAAAACCCCTCTAGATTATGTTTTGGAGATTTTTTTTTGGCATGTGTGTTACTTTCAGATTAATTTTTTATTAATGAAAACATGCAACTACTAGGTTTTCTTGAATGCCATGTTGGAGGCACTTATTTATTAGAGAAAAGAGTAAAAAAATGCTCTCTAGATCAAAACAAGAAACAAACAAAAGGTATTTCAATTTACAATAATCAGCCTAACTACATCTGAATCCACTCTACCAGAGCTTGCAACAGATTTGCCAATTTCTTGACTGAAAAAACAAAAAGGATTAAAGGACTTGTTGGTACATCCCTATTAAGTCTAGCATGGTTGGCTTCAACTAGAAAACATTCCCCAATTTCACCAAACTCACTACAAAAACGTAGAACTTATTTTTTTTGCAACTTAGCTCTTCCTCCTGCTCTGTTGACATTTTAACCACAGCCCACCTTAATAAAGCTCTGCCTATCATCACATTTGATTTAACTTAAATCGTCATAGTTTTGGTTCTGTTTAAGTTTTCTTTTTGAGTTTTTATTGGTTTTGTTTGTTTGTTGTGTTATTCTAGTGGTTTTTGGTTATATTTGAGTTCTTATGTATTAATTATTTACCCTCTGTTGCCCTCTGTGTGAGTCCCTTCTCCTAGCTTCCCTCTAGATCCTTCTGTCCACACCTTTTCATCGTCTGCTAATTACGCCTCCCATTGTTTCTGTCTCTCATATATACAACTCCTGTTCAGAATCAGAATCAGAATCAGACATCCTTTAATAATCCCAGAGGGAAATAACAGAAGTTACTCTTTGCTGGTTCCTTGTTGTTTCTTGGCTCCTTGTGTTTGTTTTCCCTGATGTCTCTTGTTTTTTTTTTTCTGTTGGCCATTTTTTGGATATTAAATCTGCAGGAAACCACTTTAGCCCCCCTATCTGAATTTGGATCCTCTAAAAACCTCCACTCAACCTGACACAAATAATAAAAACTTCCTTTATAAGTGTTTTCCATGAGGCCCGAAAACAGCAGTTATCAAACTGCTGTATAAAAAGACCACCTTGGATAAACTCCTACTGCAGAAATACAGCCCTGTCTCACAGCTGCCCTTCATCAGGTGGATTATATAAAAGGCTAAACACCTTCTTAACAACGACCAGCCGCTTTAACATCTTCCATTCAGTTTTCTTTCTTCACTCACAGTACACAGACTGCCCTTCTTTACTGTAGGTCTTCAGTAACATCTGCATAACAGCAGATAATGGAAGAACCACTGTACTGGCTTAATTGGACCTCAGTGCAGCAATCAACACTTTTTTATCACACATTGTATTATAGTACTTGGAAATCTGTGTCTGCCTTTCTAACTATTTTTGTACCGGTTGGTAACCTTACATCAGAAAAAAACAAAAATCCCATGTGGTGTTTCTCCAAGGGTCCATTTTCCGGTCCCTCCTGTTCATTACCTACATGCCCCCCCTAACTCCGATTCTAAGAAACAACAACATAGGTTACCATAACCATACAGATCACACACAGCTGTACATTATCACATCACCAGGTGACAATAAACCTATTCAAATGCTGGGTAAATAGATAAAAGAAATAAACATGTGATAAAATGTACTTCCTCTGTATCAGAACAGAACTAAAACGATTGTTTTTGGATTAAAGGAGGAGTCTTCAAAAGTTGGCACACAGCTTAAGTTTAATAGCACCTGCTGCTGCAGCTGGACACTGCTGGTTCATCCAATCAAATATATATGTTTTAATTAATTGTGAAATTTATTTCAGGTGTAGATAAACCCCCCAAAAATATTTCACTAAAATGTCAATTTTTGAGATGGAAACATTGTATTAAGGAATGAAGCAGGTGGCTGAGATATGGAGAATAAGTCTACCACTAACAATATTCATTTGGCTCCTCTTACTTTGTAATTTGCCTATGAGCAGTCCTTAATTTATGCAGCCTTTGCAGTGAGGATGAGAGGGCTTGTGACAGGCAGCTCTGCTGAAAGTGGTCCTCCCCTGCAGAACAGTTGTTGCAGTGAGAAGTGTTGGAGACGGGTGGGCGTCTGGACCCGAGTATGGCTGCTCAAACATGAGGCCTGTGTCTATCTGGCAGCCGCCTCCCTGCGGCAGAAGGGCCATAAACCCGCCTGTGTTAATTCTGCCGTAATTATTGTGGGTGCCACATGTTAGGCAGGATGTCCTACCACTGCAGATCCACTCAGAAGTTTGCACTGAAATCCTTCAATGCTTGCCGCTTATAGCTGCAGCAGATGAGCCGATATGGATGGAGATGACAGTTGGCCCCTGTGATTAGGATGGGCTTCTCCTGGAGCCCTGCCCTGTGTCTCATTTCCTGTCTAGCCCTTTGTAATGATATGTTTTATGTAGCGGTTTTGGGGAAAACTGACTTGCAGTGAGATGACAATAATCACCCTCTAATGTCTCAGGGGGAGGGAGCGGCATCTCTCAGAGAGGACGTTGGTCATGAATATGCAAATTGACTACATTGGTCGGCTCTTTCGCAAAAACACTCTTTCTTGGTAATTTTTACAGCAGTCAAATAATGACCAAACAGTCCAGCCTTTGTTGCATTATGCCGTTATTATTGCTCCTCTTTTTTCACATCATCTTCGGTCCTTTCATCCCCACAAGCAGCCCTTGTCAGATGCCTGTGTCGTGCTTTGGCAAAGCTGCCCTATTTAGCACCCTGAGAAATCACACACTCTCTGCCCGTCTTTGAGGAAAGCTTTGTGTGTCTCTCCCATCTTGACCCTCTCCCACTCCTGCACTCCTGTCACATCCATCTGTCAGAGAGAGCTTCCTTCCTGTTGTCCTGCGATTCTGACAAGATAACCCGCACGCTCCGCTCTTGTTGAACAGCGATTGTTTCCAAAGCTGTGAATTAATCAGATTAACTGCACCCTCATATTTTTTCTCTTGCTTATATTCTGTACCTTACAAAAGTATTTGTTCCCTTTTAATTCTTTCCATTTTGATACGTTACACTCACAACTTAGATTTTTCTTTTATTTGGGGTTTTATGAGATACAACAACACAAGGTAATGCAGCATGGTGAAGCAGAAGACAAATGATACATCATATTTTATCTTTCTAAGTTATTTATCTAAGAGTCATAACAAATTTGCGGTTTGCAACTATATGCTTTTGTCATACAGTACTAAATAATTTTTTATTGAGTTTTAGGATTATTTTTTATGATACCTGTATGTGTTTTTAAACCCTAATCATGCCTGCTTGTTGTGTCTTAAGGCTAATGTTTTCCTAGGCCCTTTATACAATTATGACAATATCTGGAAATGAAATGTGAGCATTCAAATTGTCCTTCATCTATAAACAGTGTGTAATATCTTGATATGGCTGCGGCAAGTGAAGTCTCTTCTTTTACAAAGACATGTATGATTTAATGATGGAATGATGTGATGATGTGGCCCAGGTGAGGTATAAAATGCTCTTTTAGCTGTTCTTCCTCAGGAAGGGAGCCATTTTTAAACTGAGCCATTTCTCTGTCTTAAGTAAGATTACAATTTCTGTCAAATCTGTTGTAATATGTCATAGAAATGTAATGCATATATTATATGTTATATTATAAAGTGTTTGTTCCGAGTGATCCCTTCTCAGGAAAGAATCGAGGAGACAAAGCTTAAAGATGTGAAATCAGAGCTTTCAAGTACATGAGGCTTGTGAAAAAAACAAAGACCACTCATTTCTCTGAGCACACGGTACCTGTGGTGAGATATCAGAACACAACTGATTACCACTGATAAATAATTACCAGGCTTTTGCTGAATATCAATCATAAGGGGCGGTTGTTGGCCTAATGGTTAGATCAGTGCGCTTATGCTCTGAGAAGGTTGCAAGTACCTGGATTGATCCCCACAGCCTCCACTTTAGATTCTTGAGCAAGATCCTTAACCCCACACTGCTCCCAGGGGCCACAACATGGCAACCCAAGGGGAGTGGCGACCTAGTGGTTAGGGCATAAAGCATGGAATCCTGAGGTTCTAATTTCCAGCCCCACACCCACACACTGCCACTCTGGATCTCTGAGAAAGACCCTTAATCCCAAACTGCTAACCGGATGCCCCACGATGTTCAGCCCACTCCTCCCTAAGGGGATGGGTTAAATGCACAGGAACATTTGTCCAATGTGAGATCAATAAAAAAAAAATATTATTATTATTATAGATTCAGCTTTGCTGCAGCAAGGAAGCCTCTAAAACCTGCAGGAAAGCAGCCCTCAAGGACCGACTTTGGGCACGCATTGTTTTAGATGAAAGTATATGTGTCATGGTCCAGACCTAAATCCAATAAGAAATGTTTTCTCAGTATTTCACAAAAGAACTTAAGCATAAATGTTATTCCATGGATGAACAAAGATACTAAAAAGATCTGCAACTATCATTGCGGCAAAAAGAGGCTCAAACTGCTGACTCTGTTTGGCTTAATACAAATGCATCCCACACATTTTAGATTTCTATTTGTCAGATTTTTTTGCTTTTTCTTCCACTACTCACTTGTAGACTTGTTTGTTATATATTATCTTGTAAAATTGCTGCAGAATGCTTTTAAAGACAATGTTCAACATCAAAGTGTTTAGTGTTGAGTTAGAAAGATTTTCTTATCTGTTATTTCAAAGCTTTAGATCCTCTCAGTGCACTAATCCTTATCGGTGCACCAACCTGTACCCAGGGGTCCCAGCGGTGTGAGTGTGGTTGTGACACCTAGACATGTCTGTCAGGTCAGCACATGTCTCCCTGCCTTCATCTGCTGAAGTTGATTTGCAAGCTTAATGCCTGATTATAGGATGGATGACAGACAAATTTTATCAAAATTAAGGAACAATTAAACATTTCATCTCCGTTAATTACTAGCCGTAAATTTGGCGAGATGACCATGTGCTGTAGGAAATCAGCAACCATAACACATTTTAATGGGGCACAGCTGTCTTACAGCTTGGTAATATTTGCACAGTGCACCAGAACTGTAATTTATGAGACATAAAGATGGGGAGAAAATATGCATTTGATTTGGTGCCAGATTAGATTTTAGATTTACATTCTTCTATGAGATCTGAATTTTCTGTTTTGCATCACAGTAAAGCATGGAAGCCATAGTGGTTAAATGTTTGACCTAAGCTGAGAGTGAGGTTTGTATTTTGTGATCCTGTATTCATAAAATTTATATTGCATTAAAAAAGAACAAAGTGGCTTTTTATTTTTGTGTATGGGGCAGTATTGATGGGTTCATGCTAAAGTAATCAGCCCCAGAGTTGTTGTCTGCCAAGGAATAAGCCTGGGAATTTCACCAAAATGTGGGAACAGCTTGGGAACAGATTGATGCAGAGGGGTGAAAAAGGCTGAGAGCAAGTGTGCACACGGAATTGGTGTGTATGTGTGGATTTGCTCTCTGAGCCAATGCCAGTGCAAACAAGAGGAAGCTTTCTGTAAGCGACTCAGATCTGGTGTTCTCCAATGGTATGTCTTCACTGGAGTCTGGATAAGACCCTTCAGTAAACATAATCTTTTGGCCACTAAATTCTCTATAAAACATACAATAGTTAGTGTATTATGAAGCAACATGATTAATACTTCTCCACCAATTGAATCTTTTTTTTTTTATCTAATACTAACAATCATCTTAAAACACTCTATCAGTTCCTTGGAAAGAACAATGTTTCAGTGCCTGCCCATGTCTACATTGTTGTAGTTGGTTGTTAAAAAATATTTATAGAATTATTCAGTAGAATAAATGGAGATAGTAATGCATGTTGTATTATTTCCTTCTGTTGTAAAAAGTCCATTAGATATGTCCAAACAGGAAGTACAGTGCTCATGGGGTTCTCTCATAATTGCCACTTTTTTTGGG
This sequence comes from Cyprinodon variegatus, assembly GCF_000732505.1. NCBI lineage: Eukaryota > Metazoa > Chordata > Actinopteri > Cyprinodontiformes > Cyprinodontidae > Cyprinodon > Cyprinodon variegatus. The sequence goes on along the minus strand of NW_015150764.1, from coordinate 425,758 downwards.
CCCTTATCTATGTATTTATTTCAACATCCAGCCTCAGTGGACATTTATTTCTACCAAAATGGGTCCCAGTTTTGTACAATTTTACACTTAAAGGTCCTATTCCGTGGCGATTTAAGCCTTTTAATACAGCTTCAGACATATTTTGTAAAATTGCCTTTGGCTCAGCGAATTATTACTTTGCTACGAAATATTAGTTATTTTCTGGTGCTATATATAAACTGCCTATAAATTGGTAGTTTATGCTCAGTTCAACATAAATATAAATATCTGTTTAAAACCAAATAAGTCCCTTTCATAGATTTGATAAAAAACTATTACCAGCACTGTTCAAATGGTAGAAGATACTCGCTTTATGTCAATAGTGATCAGTAGCGAGTCACTTAGTCTGATGTCCTCCAATTACTAGCTTCAGTAACTGCATCAAAACACATGTGTTCAATTTGCGATCTAACCTTTTTGGCGACTACCTTGTGATACATGTTTTAGACATGCCAGGTTACTGCCACTGCACCTCAGTCGGCTACTGTCAACATTTGCATCAAATCAGACTTTTCTGTATTAATTTGAGTGCTCAGGTTTTTTGGTGAACCTTTATTGTCAGTTGAATTTTGATGCCTATAAAAGAGAATCCTATTTCTGGGTCTAACAACCAAGCAGTGCCCCTGGGGACCAGCCGGTGAGTGAGGAAGGGCTCTGTCGGACTTTGCTGACATGCTGCAGGCTTTGTTCAGTCGCAGCTTGCAGAGGTTAATTTAACTGCTGTTTCCTGGGTTAAAACAATCAGCGGGTGATACGATGGCAAGGGTCAACTGCTTGTGGCACTTCCCAATGATACCCAACTGATCTGATCTTGGGCTCTGTTTAGGTGCTGCTTTGTACAGTTCAGCACCCCTAAAGGCTTAGTTGACCTTCTTTAATGATAAAACATATTTCTCTTTCCCATCTCTTGCAACTGAAGCAACTTTACATTCTGCCATATATTGTTGTATATGTAAATGTTTTAAGATAGAGTGAGTTTTTACAGTACAGGTCAGAAGTTTACATATCTCCATTTATGCAGTCCATACATTTCCAGTGTGCCTTAGATCTAGATTATTCTGGGATATTAATTATGCTTAAAATCCAAACTATTTGAAATGAAACTGGGACATTTAGAGGTAATTTTTTATACACTATGATTCAATTTACCAGTCCAGCTGATAATGAAACAGGCCCTTAGTGTCATTTTTTTTCTTTTTCTTTTGAGTTTCATTGTTTTCATTTCCATATTGTATGTGTTTTGTTTTCTGGTTGTATTTGAGTTTTTATGTATTTCTTGTTTACCCCCTGTTGCCTCCTTGTGTCAGACTCGTTCTCTTAGCTCTCTACAAGATTATACCATCCACACCTGCTCCTCATCTGCTGATAAGCCCAGTATTTCCTCAGTCTCCCATTGATACCCCTCTTGTCCAGTTTCTCATTACTGATTCAACATTCCAGATTTGCTCCTAATGTGTGTTTTCCCTGGCTTTTCTGGATTTTGTTTGTGGACATTTGCTTCAGTTGCCACCTTTTTCTCATTAATTCTACAAGAATCAGCTTCAGTCTCTGCATTTGGGTCCTCTAGAAACCTCCAGCTGCCAGTCTGTATTATGGGGGGGCCCTCAACCCCTCCCAGCATACATGTGATTACAGTCAAACTGCTCAGTCCTGCTCTCTTCTGGCTGTTTCTCCAATAAAGAAAAAAAATAATCTGGTCTCTCCATTTGGGTAGTACAACTTTAATGGGAATTTGAAGAAAAACTGACTCTTATTACTTGATGTTAGTCTCTAATGTAGACAAAAAACTCACTTTCCTGTTGATTTTAATGTACCATTTTTTTTTTTTTTACATTTGTTTTGGGCTTTAGTGGTTCAAGAGTTCCTGATCCTGAACATCCTTACAGACATTCATCCATTTGGGTAAGATGGTTGGAAACTTGCAAAGTGCAAATATGTTACAACATGATAAAGATCCGAAACACTGGTTGGTTAATGATGAAGTTGGCTAACAATAGAATCTAGAAATCTCCTTATCTCAACTTAATTGGTAATCAATAGGGATTTCAGGACAACTGGATTGCTTAAAAGCTGTCCAGATTTAATTAAAACCAGTTTTAGTGAACTTGATAGTTTCTTATAACAAGGTGGACCACTACTGTCATAAATACATAGAAATCCTATTCCAGGCTGCAGAAAAATGTATGGTTCCACTGCAACTTGTTAAGGGATAATTAATCATTACCAGGCAACTAGATCAGTTCATGAATGCATTGTATTTGTAACATTTTCCAATATTTTCCTCCCTCGTTCTGAACAAAGTCATGTTGCAGTTTGTGAACACACTCTGTGTAGCTCGGAGCGAAAATATGACCACAGGCTGGCAAACAGTATGTCAGTTTGTGCACCGTGTAGGAGACTGACGAGGGGGCTTACCCTCACAGAAAGCCGGCTGTTGTCCTAGAAGTGCAACACACTGCCTTATCGCTTGAGGGAGGAAATCAGGGACAGCAAAGGACAATGAAGAGCATGCCTCATGTTTATTTCTGTTAAATAAAAGAACAGCTATTAGGTTAAATGTTACCACACAAAGGAATGATACAATGGTTGAGTGTGTTTGCAACTGCAAAGACTTTTAGACTTTGTGAAGCTACTTATAGAGTGTTCCTTCAGTCAATGGATGGTGTTTTTACCTGAATATCTGATATTCAAGCAATTAGACAATTGGATTAGATGTAATTGATTTTCATTTTGTAAGCTGTTAAGCCTCTGGCGTTTAATTCTGCCCTTCAATGCTCTGGGATCAATTGAAATTTGTAGAAGTAATCCTCATTGAGGCAAGATTATTTGTATATTAAATTCCATGTCACTGTAAAATCTCCCAGTTTACCAAACAAAGAATACCATTAAAGACCATAAACTTTGGGCCTCTACAGGAGCATGACAAATTAGTGTTGACGTCACACATGTCGGTTTTTAATCCTGAACATACTCTCTACCCTCCTGGTCATACTGTACATATGTCAAGGATAGGGACAGCACCCCCTGCCAGGGTTTCATACCAGGCTGAATCTGTGTGAATAAAAGTCACACATGAATGGACATTTGTGCTCCTTAACTCTACTGTAGAACATAATTTGCTCAGTGTTTGACAATAGTTTCAAAAAAGAAATGCGAAAAAGAGGAATGTTAGGATAATTATCGTTGATGATGTACGGGGAGAATTTGCTCCTTTGCTCAAGTGAAACAATACATTAGCTACCCCCCTACAGTATGATGGGAGACAATATTACCTCAGAAAACAATGTATGCTTGGAAACCTGATTGAACTAATTTTGATTATCCTTCTCCTGTTTATCTGTCACGGTCATGGTGAGGCTGGTGCCAATCTCGAGTAGGCTATGGGGGAATGGTGGGGTACACCCTGGACAGGTCACCAGTCCATCACAGGGTGACAGAGATAGAGAAGCCTGGTCATACAGTACACACCCACACACAACTAAGGGAAATTAAGAGACACTAATTAATTAAACAGTCCTGCATTTGAAGTAACGAAAGAAACCAAGCATACATCGGAAGAACATGCAAATTCCATGCAGAAAGACGCAGGAACTTCTTGCTGCAAGGCATCAGGGCTAGAAATAAGAATTAATTGTCCTATGTTTTGTTTCAGATATAAGTTAGGGTTAGTAATAATAATGAGCTGCATGGTACCACAGATAGATTGCATTGTTTGTATTCTGACCTGAAGTCTTTCTGCATGGAGTTTGCTTGTTTTCCCCATGCATGCACTGATACTCCCTGGGTACCCTTAGGTAGTGAGCGTATGTGTGTATGTGCATGGTTGTCTGTCCTACTTGGCTCTGCGTAGCCATTTGACAGTCTGGAGATCTGTGCTGAGTGGCTCTTTTGTCCAGTGATTGCCGGAAACAGGCTCTAGCACAGGCACGTGCAGAGGGGGGGGCTAAGGGGGCTTGAGCACCTGCCCCTTTTGCTCCATGATCCCAATGTGCCCTTTTGGCCCCCTTTTTTTTTTTTTTTTTTTTAATTTAATTTTTTTATTTGACACATGTACTGAAATTATTATTATTATCTTTTTTTTTGGCAAG
>NW_015150764.1:402617-419899 GCF_000732505.1 Cyprinodon variegatus | reverse complement strand
GTATGTCTCACAATTTTGTAATTTATCATTGTTCATTAAACTCTGAAAGCTATGTGACTTTGTTAATATTCTGTCCTAAAATGCGATAAGATGTGCCCTTTTTTTTTTTTGAGCACCTGCCCCTTTAGTGGTCTCTGCACGGCCCTGCTCTAGCAGGTTTAGTATCAATGGATGAATACAAAAATTCATAGTGATAAAGTGTTGCCCAGACATAGTCTGCATTGTCACTCCAAGAGGAAGAAGCCACTGCTCCAAAGAAAATATTAAATCTTAAATTACAATTACTAAATTATATATAGAGACAAAGAACTACATTTATGAAGACATCTCCTATAAAAGAAAGTGTAATCATTGTGACCTTTTTAAAGGAGAGTATTGTGAGCCTTAAAACAAGAACAAACTGCAGAAATGTACGCATCACTTTGAGTGGTTGTGCTCCATGATGGACTGGTACACCTCACAAAATAAATGCCATCATGGAAAAAAATTGGTATGGAAATATCAAAGCTAAATTTGAAGAAATCTGCGAGGAAGTTAAAGCCAAGACCAAGTGGATCTTCAAAATGGAAAATGCCTCTGAAGTAGCTTAACTATTAACATTCTTCTATATTTTGGAACAGCCATAACAAAACCCTGATCTTATTCCCATATAAAACTTGACAAAAGCTGAAAACCTTATAGAAGGATTGCCAAAACAAGTGGTCAAAATTTTAGAGTTAAAAATATAATTCCACTTATTAGCAAATAAACTGAATAAAACATATGATTCTTAGTAAGGTTTTAAAGCATTATTTTTTATATAGGATTGCATTAATATATAATGATACCCCAGCTGGCCTTGCAGTCATACAGCTTGACCTGAAACTGTTGTAACAGAACCGACAGGTTTATGCATACGCCTCAATAAAATTTTCAGAAACAACATTAACATTAACATTGATGTAAAATCCAGACAACCACGCAGCATCCTTTCTTCATGAATCCTGACATGCACACTGATGCGTCTTTGGGGACACCTAACCAGAGCTCATGTATCCGATCGTCCAGCAGGGTGCTTATAACGTAACACATAAAGGTGTGACATTCCTAACATATGTCAATAGTCACTACATTTCATGCATGTCGTGAGCACCCCCCTCCCCCCCAAATGTCTCACCACATGCGACATACCACCTTTATTTGACATCATAAACGGGTGTCTGTGTATTTCTGTGTGAGCTGATGGATTAACACAGGTCTCATGTATCCTGGGTAGATCTGTGTTTGCTTTCTTTGACAACTGGCCGTGTGTGCTTTGAATTTTCCTGCGCGTGTAAGCGCTCTGACGTGGGCCAGTGACAGCTGAGGAAGAGGACTGTATTTGTGGAAGAACAGCATGGCTGCAGAGAGGAGCGGAGATCCTGAGGGAGGCCTAATGGTTCCACTCCTTCCTGCACAGAGATAAAGACTCGTAATAAGCGTGTATGCTCACCATCTGGCCCTGTGCATGTGGCCCTTATGGAGGCGAAAGCAGCACAATCTGTAAACGATCAGGAGCCATGGCGCTCCCCCCAGAGAGGCCGCCATGCAATCAAGGTGACAGATGGCAGCACCACTGCTGTGGCCTCATGGAGGAGATCAAAATCACCTTCAATAAACTCTGACTGGAATGGGCACAGGACCCTCAAAAAGTCAGTTTGTCAGTCAAACTGTGGCAGCTTGCTGAAACAGGGGGAACACACAGCGGTCCGTCCATCCGCTGCCTGATTTCCATATTTTCCATCTGAGTGAGCCTGAACTGTGATCTTTCTCCAGTTGTCCTCTCGACTCGTGCCTGCGTGGGCAAGCTGGCTGCCAGGACGGGCAATGCTGTAGGGGGAAAATTGAGAACATGATGCTGCTAATGTGGGGCAATATCAGCGGATGGTGGAGGAAGGACATTAAATCAGTGACTGGTTATCAGTTTTTGATGTGACAGGAACCCCAATGATTTGGCTCTCCTCGTTTATTTCATTACACATTTACATAATTATATACAACCCCACAAACCTAAACACATTCTGCATAATATAACCCATCACTTCAGTATTGCAACTTATAACAATGAAACTGCGGCAGCATTAGCGGAAACTTTGCCTTTGATAGATTTTTCAATTTAACATCTGATAGAGCAGCATGGTCCAGCCTCCGCACTGTCTCTGTCTGAGTGTTTGTGTCCTGAGCATGGAGACACAAATGCTTGGGAACACTATTTCACACATCCCCTTCATCTGATGCGCAGCTTCTGTCAGTGATGTGAGAAAAACAGCCTGACTCTCCAAGCTTTTTTTTGCACCAGTGCAAAAGTTCAAAATTGAAATGCCATCTGTTCAATAAAACTAATCTAGGCACTGTGAGCTGATTCCAAGACTGTCCTCATTCCATTTGTTTTTTCTCCACAAACACAGTGCCTCAAGGTTCAGAAATAGTATTGTTACTTTCTATTTGCAAATTACAGGAAATAGCTTTTCTATTCTGGTTTAAAATAAGATACAATGTAAAAGTATTCATTTGTGTTGAAATTTGACACCTTTGCCATATTAAAAGATCAGGTTTTTTGTGTAATTTACTTAAGGGCCTGATTTAGACATGGTGGTTAAGAGTCAACCGGTGTAAAATTAGCACTGTGGAACACCCAAGAAACATAGGGGGTGTAGTGGTGTTTAAAGCAGTGCTAGATTGTAAAAATAATCTTCCAACACTTGAACATAAATGAAAGATTGCTCTGCAGACAAAAGATTATGGTCCTCAATTGCTAGCATCTGAAAAAGGGAGTGCCAAAATGCTTTATCAAACAAATAATTGCAGGTGGAATTAGTGGATATCTGGCAGTGATCCAGTATAATTTTCTGCACATTAGGTAACAGATGTAAAAAACTGTATACAACCTATTTCAAATTAGAGTTTTGCAAGTGCAAATCCTGCTGCTCCAATATGGCAGTGCTAGGTGGATATGTCTCTATCATTGTTATTTCTGGCAGTCTAAATATGTTCAAATGTACAGCATCTCTCTTTGTAGTTTGTTGTTGTATTCCTCCTTCTTGCCACAATTACGGCAGACATTTTTGCATGCAAGTTTGCCTTTGACTTTCAAACATGCTAAATTGCACCTGCAAACTGTTTCACGTTGGAAAAATTGCATTGCCGATGGTGAGTAATTACATTTGCATATCCTTCTATGTTTGCCATCTTCCAATTATCAGCATATGTTTTGCATATTTATGAAGAAAAACATGCAATTCTTTGCCTTTCCTAATCTGCTCATTTTACAGACACAAACTCTGGTTAGTAGATTAGTTTTGTGTGTGTTATAAAGTTTGCAATTTATGCGTGCAGACCTTAAGTAAATCAGGGCCTTGGTGTATCAAAAAACCCTACACCTCAAACTGAACACACCTTAAAATATGTTATTAACAGCATAGTGATCTGTAGGGCCTTTTTCAGCATGAGGCGTAAGCTAGCCAGAGGTGACAAGGAACAGGTGACAGGACAGTGCTGGCAGCAATACCTGCTAGAGCCTGCAAAAGATATAGGAGCAGGATAGAGGTTCCACTTCCATTAGAACAAAAACGCTAAATATACAGTCCATATATAAAGCTACAAGAAAATAGTTTAGATCACAGGAAAAACATGTATTAGAACACCGATCCCCAATCTTTTTTGCACCACGGACGGCTATATGCCAGACAATATTTTTACAGACCGGCCAGGTGTGTGTGTGTGTGTGTGTGTGTGTGTGTGTGTGTGTGTGTGGTGGTGGTGGTGGGGTATACGATGAAGTAAAATGATCAAATCTAATACAAACAGCATAAAAATAAAACAACAAGCCCATCTAGGCGTAATCGGAGAAAATGACAGAAGAAGTGTGCTCCTGATGTCCAGTCTGCTCGCTGTAACTCGCTTTGGTCGCTGTAACCGCAGAAAATCCCGCTTCACAAAGATAGGATGTTATAGATAGGATGAGTCAATTAACCTGTGTCAAGAGGCACAGATGCACCGACTGATGTAGTTGGGAGAGAATACCGCAATTTTTTAGATTTTTCAAAATAAAACATCACTCAGACTCTGATCGTCGATAAATATATATATACTTTTTTCTGTGCGGCCGAGTACCAAATGACCCATGGACCGGTACGGGTCCGCGGCCCGGTGGTTGGGGACCGCTGTATTAGAATGACCCAGTTAAAGGTCAGATGTAACACAAACATTTACGTAAAAAAATAATTGGCTGCAGGAATATATGTAATGCCATAATTTTTAGACTTCTTTTTAAAAAGCCATTTTAATGTTCAGAATATGCACCGTTTTGTGTTTTTCTATGACATTTAATCCCAATTAATCTCAACAGTACAAAAATGTGAAAAACTAAAGGAGTAATCTATCTTCTGTTTACATTCTTTTCAGAACATTATTAAAATTTGGCTGCAGGCATTTTCATTGCACAATGAATATCTGATATCCACCTCTTGACCATCTTAAGAGTCCTTAACTATGTATTCTCCTTCCTTAACTAAGCATTCTCATTCAAATAGCCCTTAAGCTCTCAAATATGTAATTACAACAATTATTTGATTCATTGGAAGAGTCAAATTGTCTCTCTTTATCTCTAAAGTTAGTCTGAGGGGTTTCCAAAAACTCATAATCATCCACTTTGTAAGACTTTTTAAGAATATGAAATTAATGACATTTAATAATTGTATCATTTGCCCTTATTGGCTTCAAAATTGTAACTGATATTCAGCCAGTGCTTTATTCATGGTAAATCATGAGGAGATTAATTCTCAGAATTCTTAGAACTATGAGAAGACATATTTTGCACAATTACTACATTTAATTTATAAAAAAGTAAAGTTTTATTTTTTCCTCATTGAAACATACATTTTCCCTCTAGGCAAATGTGATGTGGGCTCTTGGCAATATCTCTGTCCTATTCGGCTCCTTCTCAGTTCAGGTTTATGCCAAACCTCCTTTCTGTGGTCATCGGCACTGTTCCAGTTTATTTTAGGCTTCAGCCTCAGGGTGTTCTGATTGTTCTTGAACATCTTGACCTGCTTTCTTTCATTAAAAGCTTCAGTTTAGTTCAGATACATGAAATTTTGACACATGGATGTTTGATTAAAAAAGATTCAGGATGAGATCATGCTGCTGCTGCAAAAAAAAAAAAAAAAAAAAAACTAAACAATTTAAGACTTTTACACATCTAAACAGGTGCGATTATGAGGAAAAGGTGCTGATTTTCAGTATGTGCAATAAGAATGACAACCATATGGTTTCATCAAAGATTAAAACCGTTAGATGAACAGGATTTCATAAACCAGATTATGAGGAGCTGTATGATAATTTTGTCCTGTAACTATCAAGTCTGTTGATCTTTTTTTGTGTGACAAATATCAAGCTGATGGACAGGTAATCATACAATCAGACGTTCAGGAAGTTATGACTCTAATCTTAGTTCTTGTTGGCAGTGGGTCAGACACTAAACATATCTTCCAATTTTGAAGAGAAAGTGTCATTTTTTGATTCACAGACTGTAATTTTTTAAAGACTTGATCAAGTAGTCATTCAAGTCACTCAGAATCAGACACTTCAGTATAGTCATCAGTTTGGTGGTGTTTAAACAATACCTTGAAGCTTGGTAGAAATTTGTTGTTACTCACATGAATGAGCCAGATGCCTTTAAGACAAAAGCTTAATGTCCCATAAAATAAATAATAAGCTGCATGGCCACAAAAACAACAAGCCCATTAGAAGGTCTCAATGTGTCAGGGCTCAGAACTGAGGACCCACAATTCGAAGCAAATAGATAAGTCTGATTCATTTATTAACAGACGTCAGATCTGCAACTCAGCAGCAAGGGCGTCAAAGGCCAGAATCTCTGTAGAGGAAAAACTAGTAGTGACCAAGTAAATCTGACGGAGGGCGATAACGAACGCATGAGTCATTAAACTGGTCTGAAAGTTCAGTCTGTACTCAGAAGAACGAGTAGAATCCAGCCGAATGGCCAAAAACAGCACGCGGTGAACGCGCCCATAGTGTTCCAGAAGTCGGAGCCTTAAGACTGCTGAACTTTCGGCCGAACAGAAGCAAGCAGACGAAGGAATGCAAGAACTTCCAGAGGATAAAGCCCAACCTGGTGTCGACAAGGTAAACAGAACTCCAGACCCGAAGATCAGAGATCCCAAGAGGTACCAAGGGGAAATCCAAGTTCAAGTCGGGAGTTCAGTCCAAAGGCAGAAACCAGCAGGAGTCCGAAGACAGGTCAGGCAAACAAAACTGAAACAGAGACAGGCAGGCTCAAAGGTCAGAGGGCGGAATTGGTCAGGATCAGGCAATCAGAACAACAACAGGGACGCTACAGATCTCTCAATGAAGGCTTGAATAATCTGTTACCGATGACTGTCAGCAAGCTGCTTAAATAGAGGCAGGAGCAGGTGGATAATATGAACAGTGATGAGAAACTGGGAGGAGCAAGGCAGGTGAATGGAATGAACCATTATGCCAGTCATCAGTGCCAAGATCATGACAAAAGGATGAAGGTTTAAAAAAACAGCAACACAATACAGACTAACAAGTATGGTTGTGGGGATATGTGACTGCTAGTGTTGCAGGTGCTATTAGATTCCAAAACATGGAGGGAAACTGTTTGATTTTCAACAGTGTAGTGTTGCTATTTGCTTTAAGTGGAGATAAACCTGGAAGTTACAGATGTAGTGTCCCTATTGGCTAAAAGTTACACTGTGTTGCATTAAAGCATAGACTTCATTTAAAAAATGTATGCATGCACAGAGATGCCACTCATTAATTGATAATACCAACTTATTAAAATTAAGGAAAAAAAATTATGTTTGCTATGTTTTTAACAAAATCTTTGACTGAAATTACTTGCAAACCCTTATGTTACTTGTATTAATCTGTCATACTGTTTAAGGGGCAAAAGACCACCAGATAAAGTAACTGGCTGATGCAATGGATGCTACGATGGCTCCATGTGGCTGAGTTCTACACAAGAACATGTTAATAATACCACACTTCTCACACTTCTTGATACACTTGATACACTTCTTGACACTGTTAAAAGGCATCACCATCACATTGATAAAAATGTAAGTGTCATGCTCTTGGTTCTACTATATTTTACTTTGCTCCATGTTTTCTAGTTTTATTAGTTTAATTCATATTTTGTTCTATTTTCTTGATATATAAGTTCTTAGGTTTTTATTTGGTGCCCTCTTGTGTTGGGCTCCTTTTCCCTTGCTCCTTAGACTGCTCTCTTCACACCTGCTCCCAATCTGCTTGTTAGCCCTCTCTTTGTTCAGTCCTCCATAAATACTCCCCTTGTGCAGTTCCTTAGTGCTGGTTCCCCGTCATGCCTCGTCTTACTCTGTCCTACCTCGTCTTACTCTGGCTCCTCGTGATTATTTTCTCCTGATGGCTCCATGGTTCTGGTTTGCGTTGCATTTTAAGTTGGATTCTGGATTCCTGCCTCTGTTAAACTGTTCTCTCTAATTAAAACTGCAAGACGTCACCTCAGCCTCTGCATTTAAGTCCTCTAAACCACAACCAAACCCTGACAGTAAGCAATTTACTTTTCAGGGGACACAAATAATCCAGATGAAGGTTACAGTATATTATGGTAGAATTTCCCTCAGTGAATCAATAATTTATGAATTTGCCAATGTATGCAAACATTTTTTTATCCCAAGCGTTGTGTTTAAACTCATCTGACCCTCATCATAGGTCCATATCTTTTTAATCGAAAAAATATGCAGCAGAGCCAGTGCATGGATTCCTTTTCTTTGGGCCCTCACGTGATTGCATTAAATCAACACATCCATGATTGAAGTTGCATATTTCCCCTTGCGTTGTCAGATGAGGATTTTAATTTGAGCCTTACCTGATGTATGCTGGTAATTTATGCTGATTAGAAATAACACATCACACTGTATATTCCTTTCATCTTCCCTCACTCATCTGAATGGACGAAGGGTACAAGGAGAGCAAAGTTGATTAGTTGTAATGTGACTGCTGTACCCCACAGGCTGAAATTTATGTCCTCCATTTGAACTAAGGCTGCGTTTGCTGTATACATCAGGTTCGGTAATGAAATTTGTCGCCAGGAGGGAGTCGGCCGATGCAAGTCGTTCAATGCTTTGACACATAATTGTTGGAAATCTAACCTTTCAAAGTTCAAGTCAGCACAACTTTAATCGTGGTGTTAATGTCATCCACATCAAAACATTCAGCGATGTAAAACTTGATGGTTTGTGGTTTCAGACTGAACCAAAAACAACCTCTGTTGTATTTAGGTTACCTCCAGATTAAAATCTTAAAGAAAACAATTTTTTTCACAGTGGCATTACAAAATATTTTATTATTATTATTATTATTTTTAATAATAATAATAAATAATATTACTTATTATTTATTATTTATTATTATTTTTTTCAAACTTTAGTGCTTTGCAAACACAAAGCTTAATATGTCAATTTGGGATTTTAAGTGATCAGCCAACACAAAGTGTAATCATGAATTACTAAGTTTCCAAAATTCTCCATAACAAAAGATTAGATAAGTTTTCTGTCCATTTATATTCAGCCCCACATTTTATAGGTGCATTCAACAGTATTATCCAGGTTGCTGACCACGACTCTACCAGATTTTACCCCTGGAGTGATGCGCTTAGCATGATAAATTGCTCAGTTATCTTTGAGAACTCTTGTTGTTGTTGTTAAGAAAGCACATTCCTTCAAAATTATGCTGCCACCACCATGCTTTACTATAAAGACGTGTCTAATGTGTATTTTTACACTGCAAAAAATGGAAATCTAAATAAGTAATTTTTTCTTAAACTAAGTGCATTTGTTCTTGAATTGAGGAGGTAAGTGAGATACTTTGCCAATGGAACAAGACAATTTACATTTAAAATAAGAAAAAGCAACCGCATTGTCTTATTTTAAGTGCATATTATCTAGTAATCTTATTTTAAGAGTAAAAGTACTCATTCCATTGGCAAATCATCCCATTTACCTACTAAAATGAAGGGTAAATATGCTTGATTTAAGACATTTTTACTTATTTCTAGACCATTTTTGCAGTGTAGCTTTAATTCTCAAATGTTTTCACAAAGAAAAAAAGAGTTTAGTTTTTATCATCTTACCATAGAACCTTTCCCAACACATGTGCAACTGTAAACATTACTTCTAATTGCTTTCTTTTGACAGTTCCTTTTCTATGTGGGTTGTTTTTCAAATAGGAGAAATCTTAGCTGATACTGTAGCTGTCAACAGAATCCTCATGAGCTGGTGATTTTTGCATCTCCTCCAAAGTAACCGTTGCCTTCTTGACAATTATTTTGACAAGTACTCGCCTCTAAGTTTAGGGGGATAGTAAGTGGTTTGGCTGATTGTTTTTTAACCTAATCCTGCTTCAAAGTTCTAAACAGCTATTACCCTGACCTGTCTGCTGTGTCTTTTGTCTTTAAGATGAAGATGGTTACTAACTAATGTCCCTCTAACACATGTTTGGAACCTTTACCAAAAGGAAAATAAGGAAAATATTGAGGTCACTCACAAGGCAATTAGTTGTCCTACATTCAATTAGGAGCATTGGAGTGAAATTCTGATTCATACCAGCTTCTGATTTATATTGGTTCCCCTCCCCTGAAGTCGTAGTAACGTTGTAGCTTTACTGAATATTCCAACTTAAAGTTCAAAGGGTGTGAATAGAAAGTGCTGTAACTCTGCCTCTCTAACCCCTGTTTGATGCTGTAACATGTGGAGCTGTGACTGCTGCTGTCCTGTCCATCCTGTCTTTGTGTGCATGACTGACAGGTGTCAGGCTTGTCATAGTTCCCCGGCTGCTCTGAGTGATGCTGGTCGTTTGGCGACAGTGAGCGATGGAAGATTGCAAGGAATGGCAAGAGAGTCTGTCATTTCATTCAGGCTTTTCATTTCATGACACACAGCCTCACTTCCTGTATTGTCTTTGCGTATCAGCAGGACCTGCTCCTACTCGGACAGATGTAGTGCACTGACTCACTTTGAAGCCTGGTGACATTGATGAACAATAGTTTTCACACACATACAGAATGACAGCCAAGCTTCCAATTAGTCAGACCAGCATATCTTCACTATTTTTATCAGAAATTGCAGTGTCAGGACCAAATGGATGTGCCTGCCGCCTCTCTACTGCCCTCTCCCCTTTACTCCCATTCAGTGATTGCACTTGGACCATCAAAATGCTGCCTGCTTTCCAAAAGCTTGATTTCACAAATGGAAAAACAGCATCTGCTTTCCTGCCGCCTCACATATGGCAGCCATAGTTGCTCATATGAGCTGAAGCAGGTAAAAAGGGGCAGAGGGGGTTGGCCCATAGGGACACTAAACAGAGGGCCTGACCCTGGGGATGATAGGGGCCACTCTGAAAACCAAGGGTTTCTGCTGCTTCGAGCCAGATGAATCTGCATATGAAATGATGCCATGAACATGATGAGATAAATGCGGAAGACCCTGCATCTGATGTGTCATTCCTCAGAGGGAAAATATTTTAAGGTGGATCCTCTGCCCTTCTAATCACTTGAAATCACATATTTAGGAACTTTAATGTAAATAAGAAACACAGTATGTTGTGACAAAGTAAACTGTGCCACAGGACAAATAATTTTGCACAATTATAAGGGCAAATTTGCCCAACATGATGAAGCAGCCTGTCCACTGAATAATGGACAGGCTGCCAGAGGAAGACACAAAAGACAGTACATCTGCCCAGACCTGTCCAGCCAGTGAGTATCGAGGAGAATAATAGGCAAGCAGGTAAAAGACCACAGTAAATTTGTAAAAGCTGCAGAAAACCATCAACTGTGAGAACCATATGATTTGTTGTACACTTTACAAAACTTATGGCAGAGTGATACAAAGATGATCATTAAAAGAAAGTCATTAAAAGGTGCTGTTTAAAGTTTACAGAGGCACCTTAAGTAAAAGAAATACATTAAACAATAATAATAATGCTTGGTCAGATAAGACCTAAATCAAAGGGATATTGTGAAAGAATCTACACAGCAAAAAATGTAAATCTAATTAAGTCATTTTTTCTTAAAATAAGTGCATTTTTTCTTGAATCGAGGGGAAAGTAAGACATTTTGCCAATAAAACTAGACAATTTAGACTTAAAATAAGAACAAATAACAGCATTGTCTTATTTCAAGTGCATATTATCTAATTTACTTATTCTAAGAGTAAAAATACTCATTCCATTGGCAAACAATCTTATTTTCCTGCTTTAAATTAAAAGTAAATTCACTTAATTTAAGACATTGTCACTTATTTCTAGATCCTTTTTGCAGTGTAGCGTTGAAATGGGGGTATTTTATTCACAGGAATTTTAGCACATTACTGCCTCAAATACGAATTAGCGCAATGGTAGCCACCATGTGTCAAAAAGCTTTATAACGCACATGTAACCATATCATCATCATTTACACGTCGGCATTTACTGTAACAAAAAGCCAGTGTTCCCCGCAGCTTTGAAAGCTCCTAAACCTGCAATTCTGTACTGACAAGATAAGTTTATGTTTGCAGGATCCACTGTTATGCTTTCTATGCTGACAAGCAACATTGTCTGATTAAACTGAATGGAAAGAGTTAACTTTATGATTATTTAAGCAGTACAGTTCCCTTACTTGTTACATCCTGACCATGGCAACTTCAGCCTCACTTTTTAAATCTTTATCCCTCAATAGCTCCTTCTTCCTAGAGAAGGATGTCCCAATGTCTTCAGTCTTGTTGTCTTTTAAGTTTTCTTCTAATGATGTTGAAACTGTTTCTTGTGCTGCTGCTGCATATGCACGGTCTTTCATTGTGTGGAGCGGTGCAGAATTTCAGCTGTTCTGTTAGCTTCTCCAAATCTTCACCGCCACCTCTCAATCATACGGAACAGCCTGCAAAGGGAAACACATTATTTTTGCATGTTAGTACTACTTCATCCCTGACTGGTAGACAGCAGAGTGTCATGGCCCTTTGCAAATGGGTGACCAGCCTTATTTATAAACTAATAAGAAATTCTACACTTATGAAAATGCATATAACTGTGAAAAAAAGTTAACTAAAAATAGCAAAAGATCTTATCTTTCCTGTCTATTACATTTATTGGAATATATTACATGTTTGCATAGGCACATGCATAAACTGGTCATAAAATATATTAAGAAATCATTACCATTATCTTCCCGTAGGCCTGCCCAATGTGTAAATTGGTAATGATTGCTAATTGCCTTGTTAGTATGAAAACAAAGCAGCGTTTTCCTTTTTTTCCCGTGTTGAAGGGCTAAATTACCAGAAAACAAACAAGTGGAGGGGAACATGTGAATAAGGATGTTTTTACATGAGCATCTGTGGATACAGCTGCTGCCTGCTCTGACCATGCTGCCTGCCCCTCTCTGTTTCTCTCAGGCTCAAGCAAACAAAGCCAAACAAGGCTGCATTCTTATGAGCTTTTATTGGGTTTGTGTCATATTCCGCATAATCAGAGATGTTTTGATGGTGAGCAAAAATTAACCAAAGGCATCTGGTTCCAAATAAATTTCCTTGCCGCTGTTCTAGAGGTAAACACCACTAATGTTTATTCCGCTTTGCATTATTGTTTTTCTTCTGGAGCATTTATCTAGAGGCAGTTGCCATTAAAGTTTCCAAACCTGCCTTCAGTGCCTTATATTCTCGTTGTTACATAAGTCGTCTGCTACTTTGGAAGCAGAAATTAGATTCAGGGCCATTTTCGTTCCCGTCAGCCTTTCCTATCAGGCTAAACACTCTCTAGAGACACGGCTGGTTGCCTAACACAATTCAAAGAGTAGATAAATGGCCAACCGTCATGAGACGGACTCTGTTCCTGAGGCCTGATGGTCGTCAGGACAGAGACAGACAACTTGGGGCCCTTAAGATGAACAGGGCCTTCAGATTTAAAGGCATTTAAATAAATAACAGCAAGCTTTGATTTGGATTGTATTCACAGGGCGATATTATGTTTTTTTTTTTTTTTTTTTTTATGCCCACCCGCTCTCGTTAAATAAACCTAAAATCAGATACAAACCTTCATGACATTAAATCAAACTGCTTTCTTTCTAAGCAGCACTGTTTAATTAGGTACTGAGCTCTGCTCAAAAGCATCCCACACGAGCTGAGAAACACTCATTTTTGTTTCCTGGTTAAGATTTAGCAACATATATTTTATATGCACTTACTGTTTTTAAGCTTTTTAGCCAAAAGAAGGGAAGGCCATTGGGGCCATGCCACAAATAACCCTGAAATATAATGTCACCTTTTAAAAACAGCAGAGGATTTTCTTACTGGTCTTGTAAAAGGGATATTTCAGGACATATCCAGTAAGGGTTTTTAAAAAATGATTCATTTATTTATATGAACTAATAATTTTTTTGAATGGCCACATTCATGTTTGACATAAATGATGTATATAAATTAGACTCGGTTGCCTTTAAAATGTTTCGTCACAGTTTTTCCAACCATTACTGAGTGCTAACAAAGGTTTTATGTAGTTCACTCATAATTTTTTTGATAAAAAGTAATAAAACTAATCATTAGGAAAGCCTTAAACCAAGGAGGAGGAAGGCGATGGGGTAAATCTCTGTTCCCTTGTTGCTCATAAGTTGATCATTTTAAGCTCTGAGCTGCAGGTATGCACTGGCAGCTGCTTAATTTGATTTTGTCACTGGGGTGGCTTAATCCTGTAGCAGGCACGAGCGACAGAGGTCTCACAGACGGCTGAGAGTCACAACAGCACTCTCGGTGCCCATTTACAGATGCAGCAATAGCAACCAAGGTCAGTTTAATTAACTGCCAAATTACAATTTGAACGATAATACTAATCACTCACTTTTGTGTTAGGGAGGAATACACGGTCATGTTAATTTAGGGCTGCTAGGGAAATGTTTTGGTGCTCCTTTGCTCTTTGAGTTACAATTTCTCTAAATTAGGAGCAGGGTGACCTGGCTTGTCTCTGCAGCTTTTTACCTTCAGTCTGTTTTAACACATAAGTCGGTCTCTAAACATTTCTTTATTTGGTTCTATTTTCTGTCCTTACATTTTTCTTTTTTTCTAAAAAAAAAAAAAAAAACTCAGTGTTAATCCTATAGAGGCCACCTAAAAACAAGAAATATCACCATGGTCTTTTTGGGTTAAATTTAAACACAACATTAGAAAACACTTTCCTTGAAAGTTGAACTTGAATAACAATTACTCTTTCTTCAGTTTTCTTCCGATTTGACTTTCGCACTACATTTTGTTAAGAGTGTTTTTTTTTTGTCCTCTGGTTTACACTCTAAAGAGCTGTTCAATGGAGACAATGTCTCACTTTAGATTTGATATTTACCAGCTCAAATCTTACTATAAGCATAGCTCTAGGTTTTTTTAAGGTAAGACTCGGTCAATGGCTGTAGGCAATTATTACATAACTCATACTTGTACATTTTTTTCAATTCAGTTGCTTTTATACAGCAGAAATTCATAACAAATGTCATCTTAAGGCTATAGAGAGACAGTTCAGTCATATCATACAGACATGATATTGAAATGTTTTCTATCTAAGGAATTCCAGACAATTTCATCAAGTGATCGACTTTGCAGAATACATGTTATCTTCCTCTGAAATAGGACCAGATCCAGAGGGGAAGCAGACTCATCAGAGGCACCCAGACTTTTCTCTCCTAATCCAGCTCGTCTGGGTAAGGTCAAAGGTGTTCACTGGTCAGATATAGTCCCCACAGCGGGTTCTTGGCAGCAGGTAGGGCTTCCTACTGATGTGACATGTGGATGAGAAATGGTGGATGAGAAAGGCGCCATGGAGGCATCTAAAGCCATTGTTTCTATTTTGGTTCTGATTACAGTTTGGGCCACATCAAGAAACATAATACAGGATCTATATGGTTCTTAGCAGCTCTGCCAGATCTGTCATGAGACTCTTGCATGTTTCTCTGTTTAATGATATCCTGGCCTGACCTGTCATTTCAGATGGGCAGCAGTCTCCTTAGATTACAACAATAAAGTACTTTTTCTATTATCATATGATGGATCTAAGGTTCGTAGCAATGTTTCACAACCTGACCCTACTAAAGACTTCTCCACAACTTTATCCATAACGCTGTCAGCTGTGTTTACTTGTCTTCATGATTCTGTTAGTTCGCTAATGTCCTCTAACAAACGTCTGAGTATGGACATTAATGTCACACCCCATTGAATTATGGGATGTCAGAGGCTTACTGTCCGTTTTACTTAGCACGAGACTATAGGTGGCATGTAGCGAAAGAAGACACAGTAGTGGCAAAGCAAAGCATGAAATAAAGAGAACACGGAGAAATGAATATAGGATGACCATATACGTATATATTAACAGGCACCTTGACATTGAAACCGGTTAGATCCAAGACGTATATAGACAATATGCATACATATTTTCCTACAACAGGTTTTAAAGTTCTTTGACATTGTTAAAAATTCAAAGATTATTTGTCATCATAACACACACAATAAAATATAAACTACATATATTTGTTATAGTAATTCATCTTCTCTTCCCATGCACTTGAGAATTACGTGGAGCACTGAAAATAAATCTAATCTAATCTAATAATTTTAACATGAAGGTCTGCTGCTTGGGTTTCTTAAGTCTGTGTTTTTAAAATTTTGAAAAGTGATAGACCTCAGTTTGATGCCGTAGATAAATTACTGAGGTCCAAAATATCAGATGAATATTCAAGTCACCCTTCACCCCCTTCTGGTTACTGCCCATCTGCCTCCTCTGCCATGTGGAGCCCTCCTAAAGGTTGCTCATTTACATATGAGGAAAACTCTCAGCTGATTGTAAATGCTTTCATATAGTCCCATGTAATGTCACCGAAGCAGCTTAAAACCCATCCAGCTTTGCTTTCATATTGCTTTTCAAATGAAGCACAAGATTACAACAACAGCAACCTGAAAGCTGAAGAAAAACAAGTCTCAGATAAATTATGATGGCAAGTTTGAAATTGATTTATTGTGTTGATCGTTAGCCATATGGCACAAGCTGTTTCTCTCCCACTTCACTTTCAGAAATGTGTGACCCCCCCTGGCTATTTGTTATTTTACTATAACCCTGCCTAATGCACAGTTACTTCCCATGTATTCTAAAATCCCACAAATTAACATACAGCAGATGAAATAAGTATTGAACACACCACCATTTTTCTCAGTAAATATTTTTCTAGAGATGCTATTGACATGACATTTTCACCAGATGCCAGACACAATCCATGCAATCTAGAAATTAAGTTATGTGTAATAATGTGGAAGAGCACAGGGGAAAAGTATTGAACATACTTCCTGAAATGTATTCAACACTTTATACAGAAGCCTTTATTGGCGATGACAGCTTCAAGATGTCTCCTGTATAAAGAAATTAGTTGTATGCATTGCTTAGGTGTGTTTTTGGCCCATTCTTCCACACAAATGGTCTTCAAGTCTTGAAGATTTTGTGGGCTTCTTCTATCAACTCTGATCTTTAGTTCTTTCCATAGATTTTCTATTGGATACGATCAAGTCAGCTGATTGGCTGGTCCATTCTAGCAGCTTTATTCGAGAGTTTCTTTGGCTGTGTGCTTGAGGTCATTGTCTTCCTGAAATGTACACATGTACATGTACATCTTCATCTTCATCGTCCTGGTAGATGGCAGCAAATGTTTTTTAAATCAAGAATGTGTCTGTTAATTTTTCCATTCATCCTTCTTTTGATTATTTAAATTTTCCCATTACCATATGCTGAAAAACAGCATATGATGTTCCCACCTCCAAACTTCATTGTATGTATGGTGTTTTTCGGGATGATGTGCAGTGCCATTTGATCTCCGAACATGATGTGTATTATGGCATCCAAAGAGTTAAATGTTGGTCTCATCTTACAAGATATTTTTTTCCCAGTATTTCACAGGCTTGTCTAAGTGTTGTGCAGCTGACTTTAAACAAGCTTCAAAATTCTTCATTAATGGAGTCTTGTGTGGTTGGTGTGCATAAAGGCCATGGCAGTTGAATGCATTACTTATTGTTTTCTTTCAAACAATTGTACCTGCTAATTCCAGGTCTTTCTGAAGCTCTCCACAAGTGGTCTTTAGCTCTTGAACAACTCGAATTAATTTCACTCCTCAGTCAGATATATATATATATATATATATATATATATATATATATATATATATATATATATATATATATATATATATATAT
>NW_015150764.1:399557-402592 GCF_000732505.1 Cyprinodon variegatus | reverse complement strand
ATATATATATATATATATATATATATATATATATATATATATATGTGTGTGTGTGTGTGTGTGTGTGTGCATAAGCTTGGTGATGCTTTCCTGCTGCTTTACTAGTAGGAAAAAAGTAGACCAAGCTAAACTAGACTTAATCTATATTCTTTCTCTAAGACCAGAGATTTACTTGCAACGTTTCATTAAAATTCATTTCTTTTTTTTTTTTCTCTAGCCTATCATTTTTCATGTCATAGCTGTCTCTTGGCCCTTTCATACTCCATAAGCAATCATATTAAAGGTTGAGCCTCTAGGAAAAAATATCCTATTTAAAATGTTGTTTTTGTGTGACCCTGCAACATTTAAGCAA
This sequence comes from Cyprinodon variegatus, assembly GCF_000732505.1. Classification (NCBI taxonomy): domain Eukaryota; kingdom Metazoa; phylum Chordata; class Actinopteri; order Cyprinodontiformes; family Cyprinodontidae; genus Cyprinodon; species Cyprinodon variegatus. Next base: position 402,240 of record NW_015150764.1, on the reverse strand, counting down.
TCATCTCTGTCTTATAATGGTGGCCCGGTACTCCTCTTTGCCTGGGGCAATGTTGTATTAGATTGTAATCTCCAACACTGTTTCCTGACACAAACTTGATGTGTCACTGTGATTGGCGTGGGGGAGATGACATGACAGAGCTGGTTTTGGGGGACTGACAGAAAGTTGGCAGGTTAAGACTCCCCTGTTGGGTGCCGCACTGCCTCGGGACAGTCACCTGTCAACTCAGGTGAAGGCTCGTCATAGCTGACGAATAGAAGCAGCAGAGTGGATATAATGGGATGAGCAGACTGACAGAGACGTAGCGCCGGACTCCCTTTGTCTGTTGGAGAAGGAGTAGAGCTTGCTTCAGTCAAGTGTGTTCCCATGCTGAATAACAACGGTGGAGAGTTTTAACACTGTGATGTGTTGGCAGTTTTGGTCTGAGGGCTCAATGGATCCAGATATCAGAGTGTTTTTTATATGTTGACTATCTCATGCCTTAGCATAGCTTTAACTTTAGATGAACTGGGTAAAATCATCATTTAACTATGTTTTAACTCCTAATGATAAAATATAATTTTACTAATTGAACATTAAAGTTATAAAAATCGTTATATACATTTTTTCTAATTTCAGCATCAATAATAATCCAATGAATAAAAAAATATATATATATCTTAAGTCTTAGGTACAGATATTTTGTAGCTTACATGTCACGTCAAGGAGCATTAAGAACCATCAACTAAATGTTTGAGCAAATGAGAGAATGTCTGTGATTTTTGTTAGACATACTGGAGGCGTTGGAGTGTGTCGTCCCAATCGTAGTGGTTGCCATTTTTGTTGAGTTTCTGAAAAAGACCGTCCTGCCAAGCACAGCTGGACCATGTGTCCATCAAAGTCAGGCTGATACAAGGCATGAGGGCTGAGGCCTGCTCCAGAGATGGAAGGGAGGGACTGACGCATGCACATCCGCTGGAATCAGAATGTCACTCTCAGCACAACTTGCTGCCACCGTGCATCAGCCAATAAAACTTCTGGATCACATTTGTCTACAGTATGGGATATAAGGGAGTGATGAGCATGAAAGGTATTAGCTAACAAAAACAGCAGTTTGCAGGGTAACAGCTAAGTAAAAAAAAAAAAAGAAAGTTCTTTTGAACTTTTTTTAACGCAATCTATATGTTATAAACAGGTTCGAGATCAGGAGCAGCGGTAATGTAATGCTGCTTTACTTATCTCATAGTTAGTATTAATGTGTGTTTTTTTATCACTGACTAAACCATCTAGCTGCTGAGTAAAGGATAAGTTGTGTCATTTATTCTTAGTGGTGTCAAAAGTACACACATTTGTTACATAAGCAGAAGTATAGATACTGCAGTTTAAAAACACTGGTAAAAGTTGAAGTATCAACTTGACCTCTTTACTCAAGTAAAAGTGATAAAGTATGCAGTCCAAAAACTACTTGAAGCATAGAAGTATAAAGTAACCTTTAAAAAAACAGCCAGATGCCCCTTTATGAATTGAAAGCTCAATTTTTTGACTATTAAATTATTTGAGATAGGGCCAAGGATGAGGGAGGCCTTGTTGGTCTCCGTCTCCCGATACGCCTTCACATGTACCCAACCTTTCAGACATTTCTACATCTTTTTCTGAATCAAAAAAAAAAATTATTGTCAAGAGAGCTGTTCTTAACGAAATTTTTTTTTTATTTACACTTGTGTATACAAAATGACAAAATAAATCTAAGTCTAAAATCTGACATTGTAGCATGGCATAGAAAATTTGCTTATGCAATTTAAAGAACACCTGCTTGCTTCTGATGATTTCCTTTAACCAATGAGTGTTTGCATTATATGACTCATCCAATTACAATAGTTTTCACTAGATGTGGATCTGCAATGGATGGCACACATAACGTGAAATTTATATTTATAAACATTAAACCGAAGCTAGGATTTACGAGTAACGATTGTTTTAAAAATGTAAGGAATATAAAGTACAGATACCGGTGTGAAAATGTCATGAGTAGTATTCAGAAGTAGGAAGAAAAAAAGTGATGGAGTAAAGTATAGATACCTAAAAAATTTACTTAAGTACAGAAACAAAGTATTTGTATTTCATTACCTGACACTTCTGTTCATTCTACAGAGTGCCTCCATTTCTAGCACAATCAATTTAATTTTCTTGTGGGTTCTTTACCTGAAACCTCAGGCATTTTTTCAACCCTTTATCCAATCATCTCTTGAAAATGTCCAAAAACTTTTACTTTCTGATTCTTACTGTGCTAGTTAACTACCCCCCTCCTATATATGTCTCTTCAGGGGCAGCAGCTTTTCATATCTTCCTGTCAAATCATTTGCTCAGTCCCAAAGGCCCTGAGCGTCTATCAGAGGCTTGTCAGTGATGAGGTCTGATCAGTATTCATAACTTCTGTCAAAGTGGGAGCATTCAATCTGTCCTTCCAGTAGCTGCATAGGGTGGCAGCGTTCAGTAACCTGCATGGAATTTTGTGGCTTCATGGGTTTATGAAGATAAACCAAGATATAAGCAACCACTACCTAACAACACATTTGTTTAGGATTGCCTTCGGCTGTTCAAGTTAAACATTTCAACTGAAACATCATTAGTTAAACTTTTTTATTTTCTTTAGTCCAACTGTTTTTAATGTTCTTTTTTGTTTCTGTATTCTTTTATTTTATTT
>NW_015150764.1:397026-399358 GCF_000732505.1 Cyprinodon variegatus | reverse complement strand
CCTTACCTTACCTTAAAAACGCGGTTTTACCAAAGTTTTTTATTGTATCTTAAACAAAAATAAGACTTTTGCAATAAAAATGACTTATCCATTGATCCCCTGCACCTTGCTGATGCCTACTGCACTGTCTATCTATTTATGTATTTTATCTTGTGTTCATCTTTTATGGTCATTTCGGCACACATCTAGTTTTCTGGACCATTAGTCTTTAGTTTCTGTAAACTTGTGCAAAACCAAACAATAATCAGAAATGTAATCAAAAAGCTTTCAAGATATTCTTGTAGCCCTTCAATCCATGAGTAAATATAAGGAAAATTTTTTTTTTTAAATCCAAATAATATTAATAAGAAATTTGTATTTTAAGGTGTTGTTCGTATCTTATGATAGAGATTTGTATATCTAGCTTGGGCAGGAATACTGGAACAGCAGTCTGTGGTGTGGATTAAAGAAAGAAAATGTAAATCCTTACCTAAGCTCTGATGACATTTACGAAGGGCTTACAAAAACAAAAAAATTCAGTATATGCCAACAAAGGTTTAAAATGAAAAAAGATAAAACAAATACACTGTTGTTTTAAAAGGTTTAGCCTTTTTGTTTTCTCAGAGGTTAAATTAACAGATTTGATATGACATTTCATTAAAATTCTGTTTAGTTTTTAAAACCCATTTTATAATTAGATTGAAAAGAGCAGAGAAAGAAGGTTGGATGAGATACAATAAAGATCATAAAGTCTGTATTACTGACTGCATTGAGGACTAATAGACAATGTATATAGGGTGCCTACTCCATTCTGCTCTAAAAACACAGTCCTCCTTTCAGAAAGCTTCCTCTGGTTTTATTCATGCACTCTTTACAAATAAGGGGGAAGAACCAACATCCACACTAAGTTGTCGTTTAGGTGTTTTGGTAGCACTCTGGTATGGTGCTTTTACTGATTGAGAAAAAAACTAGACTATTGAACTGCTGAAAGGTCGATCACTGGTCAGTGCCAGTCAAGTTCAAGAAAGATTTTTTACGTTTTTGAAGAAATTTCTGTGAATAATACATGGCTTATTAGGATCTGTATATGGTGAAAAAATGGCTTTAGAGAAAAGACATTCAGTAAAATATTTGCTTAAGGCAAAACTTTGGTCATGACTGATCCTCCTTTATACCTACAAGATGAAAATGTCACATAAACTGCTATTGGTCTCAATCTTCTGGAAAACAGCCTTTAATCTGTAAGAATTCAGTTTCGAAGGCCACACACTCTAGAAATTTCTTCAACAAACAAGAGAAAAGAATATTTACCTTCTTCATAAGCACTTGTGATAATTAAAGTATTCTTTTTAATACATTGTAGTGAACAACTGCAACCCAAGAGGATTAAAAGTGGATGCCTCAACACTTTTTGTGTTTATTATTGGGTTGCTTATCATGAAATACTTTATTTATTTATTGACTGACTTAAAGCCAACGGTGAACATCTTAATTCACTAAATGACTTTTTAAGTAGTGCCTGGGCTCTGTATGACCCTGCTGAGTAACAAGGCCCTCTAATCCCTGCTCACAAGGGGAGACAGCAATCACAGCAACCTCTGGTCTGTGTGTTTTGCCTTAGCCAACAACATATGGCATTTAATGCTCTCATTATGAAAAAGCCAAACTTATGTGTAAAGATATAGGCGGTGTATTACACATTTCATTAAGAGGCGACTGAAGTCTTTACAATGAAACTATGTGTTTAGGGTGAAACAACTTTAGTCTAAAGGTGTTTACATTTTATTTATAATTGTTCTATTGCATTGTAAGTTTTAATTAAGAAAATAGTTTTACAAATATTTGCACATAAACCTACAAGTAATTTGGGGAATTCTGGACAGAGCCTTGGCTTGCATTTATCCCTGTGTTTTCTCGCCAACTGGGTGAAGGATACTCTCCCTGTTTCCCCACCCAAACTCTTGGTCCCATCTGCTCACAGAGAGGCGCAACATTTGTCAAAGTAGACTGGATAATGGCTTTGGCATCCTTATTATAATCTCAGCATAATCTTCATTTGTCCACTTTTGGCATCAGGACACTTCTGGGTTTAGGAGAATCACTCAAGACTCTTAAATGTCCTCGGTTCGTTTTCATTAGCTCAAATTTAGTCATGAAAGCTCATTTAATTCCAATTTAAATGATGGCGGTTCTTTGTTTTTGACATACACACTGGACTGAAGTTACTGGCAATCATGCCATCATAAGTTCCTAACATCCATCCATATCTATCTATCTATCTATCTATCTATCTATCTATCTATCTATCTATCTATCTATCTATCTATCTATCTATCTATCTATCTATCTATCT
>NW_015150764.1:393031-394656 GCF_000732505.1 Cyprinodon variegatus | reverse complement strand
CTATCTATCTATCTATCTATCTATCTATCTATCTATCTATCTATCTATCTATCTATCTATCTATCTATCTATCTATCTATCTATCTATCTTTCTTATCCCCTGAATGGATGAAAATAGAAAACTGTCACCGGTAACATAACATGAAAACAGAACTCTGGGAATAAGAGCTAAAACTGTCTTTATTGATGAGTTCACAGCTTGTAGAGACAATGAAGAAACAAACGTTGCGTTATGTTTTGTCATTCTCCATTAAGGTTGTGGCTCTCAGTTGACAATCGTTCCCCCTGTATGTGGGTCACACACACACACACCATTCCCAGCTGTGTCACCCAGTCAGCTGTGCCGTTTGCCAGGCCCGCCAACATCTGCTCCACAAAAACAATATCCAGCTTTTAGCACTCAAATGGAGGTTACACCATATGCCAGCAAGCCACTTAGTTTCTGCCAGGGGAGCTGGAGCCTGGCCGCATTCATCGAGGTAATGATGAAAGGAGAGTGGCGCTGGGATGTGAAGGGGACTTCACCTTTTCTTTCTCTTGTCTTAACTTTAGATGAAACGCTTGTTTTCTTCTTTGTCTTTCTTGTTCCAACCATTCTCTCTCTTTGTTTTTTCTTTCACATAACCAATCAGGGTGTGCCCATAATAATCTGCTCAAGGTGTTTTGGCAGCATAACCTTTTGAATTTTAATTTGCTGCCTAAACAACAGTTTGCCCTCAAGGTCTGCCACAAGGTCTTCCTCTGCTGGGTGGATTGGTACACTGTGCAACCAGAGTTAAATGTTGGAAACACTTTTCTTTATTTTGAAAAGTGGGATTTGTTAAGCATGGATTTAAAGTTTTGAATCATTTTCTCTTTTCCTTTTGGAAAGTCCAGAGATTGATTGCATGAAAAGACTATTTAGTCATTTAGGACCAATTAGGAATTCAGATCTGAATACCATGGGCTAAGTGCTGCTCACAACGCTGAGAGGTGATAATGGATTTTTAATTAAATGTGGGAACCAAAGGTCCCAAAATGGAGCTTACAGCTAACCAAGCAGTAACCATTTGGTGACTGTACAGACAAGGTCCATGATTGTTCCTGTAGCCTTGAGTGTCCTTACTGTTGTCCAGCTTCTATCCAATCCTGCTTCCTCTAGATGGCAAGCTAACATTTAGTCAGACAACATAAAGAATTGATAGGGTTTGTGTTAAATTCGGAAGAAGGCTATTTATTTCTATTCAATTTCTCAGCAAGGTTAACGAAGGGAGGCTTATGCTTTTCTCTTCTGGTCAACATGCAGAAGGCAGAGATCAGCCTGGAAAAGTTGTCAGTTCATCCAATGAACATGTATGCTGATACACCTATTGGCAACTTATCATTTGTAAAACAATGTAGACCCAATTTTTTAGTATACATGTAAAGTTTACCAAGAAATAGGTTATCAAGGCTCAAAGCAGAGGCCCCAGTTTTCAAAGCAGATGGACAGATTTCTCAAAAAAATGTATGATGTAAACGGGTTTGCAGTGCATCTAAGGCAGGAACCTCCTGGTCTTAAAGGAATAGTACACCCAAAACATGATTAGCCTTCATTTTCTACTCACCCCCATGCTGAACAACACTCTGGAGTACTTTTTTGATAT
>NW_015150764.1:375369-391912 GCF_000732505.1 Cyprinodon variegatus | reverse complement strand
GATATCAAAAAAGTACTCCAGAGTGTTGTTCAGCATGGGGGTGAGTAGAAAATGAAGGCTAATCATGTTTTGGGTGTACTATTCCTTTAAAGTTCAGTCCATGCTGAGAGGACGAGGTTGGTTCCAGCTGGTTGGCTGCCGACAAGATGTGGCGAACACTGCCCAGAGAGTCCCAGGCGTTGAAGTCTCGAAGGCCGTTGAATATTGCTGGAGGTCAGAACCGAGCAGTAGATTGAAGGCAGGTTAATCCAGAGGACGAAGCCAAAGCTGGTGTCGAAGAGTAGCTCAGGAGTCAGGGCCAGGAGATCAAAGATCAGAAAAGGTACAAAAAAGAAATCCAGGAAGGTGTCAGGATTCAGTTCCAGGTACCGTAAACAGGCAGAATTCAGCAGGAGTCAGAAGACAGGTCAGGAAAGCAGATCAGAATGAGAACAAGATGGCTCAGAGGTCCAGAGGCAGAACAGTTTAGGATCACACAATCAGTAACACTTCGATAGGCAAGAAACCTCACCAAGGGCTCGAATAAACTTGCACTGATGACTGGTAGAGGGCAGGTTAACTGGAGGTGGGAACAGGCGGATCAGATGAATGGTAATGAAAAACTGGGCTGAGCTAGGCAGATGAATGAAATGAATCAGGCCAGTAATCAGTGCCAAGAAAACTGCAGGTCAACTCAATAAGAACTTCCTTTCTATTTCAAAATAAAAGAAAGGGCTTGCCTTAATACCAGTGGTTCTGTGTCATGGCTGAGTCATAAAGTATCTCACTAGGCAAGGTACAGTGACATACTTACAGGCTTTACATATAGCACCTTGCAAATGCATGACTGTGACAACATTTGTGTCTTATACTATGAATTCTGATGCAAATGTAGACACTGGAAAATAGGTGGAATATCCAGAGATTAGTCACATATATTAAAACTCTAATTGCCATCTGCTTATAAGGGTTTAATCAGAGCTAAAGCCTTTTAACATTTAACACTCATAAAGCGTTTGTCCTTGCTCTGTGTTCAGGACTGTGAGACTGAGGGAGGACAAGCAGAGCCATGTGCTAAGGGGGTGGATCCACCAAGAAGCTGTGGAATGTCGGGTCGGGGCTGCCTTCTGCAGGTCATGGATTTCCTTGTGGATATTAATTTGTGTGTAAGTGTGTGTGTGTCTAAATCTGTGAAAGAGGGACAGCCATGGTAAGCGGTGAGAAATCACCTTGACAGGCTTTGTGGGGTATATCATACTTAGAGCTGATGACGCTCACAAATGCTGATTAGACCCTGCAGGGAATTTAATTATGGTCTGCTTAAAGAGATGGTTCAGGATTTTTGAACTGAGGTTCTTGAGAAAGGTTACATGCAGTAAGTATTTTATCTGCCATAAAACACTCACTCAGAGTTTTCTATGGGTACACAGATTGTTGAGGCGAATGCAGAGAAGCTAATAATTGGTCCACAAATCCAACTTTACACACCAACACACACCCACACAAACAATATTGTGCATGCACATCTTTACATACCTTTTCTTGTCATTTGTATTGGGCAGAGATCAATCATTTTTTACATGAGAAATAGTACTAAGGCATGATGTGTCACTATTTTCCTGTGTTAAATTTGTACTCAGAATAGAACATGCAAAGATTTTCAGAGTAAGTCTATAAAGTTATAAAGTTATGTTTATTTAAACAGCCATAATATATTTGCTGTTTACATCGCTTTGGTTGTATAAGTCACTGTGATGGAAAATGCTTTACATATTTGGTTCTTAGCAAATTGTGAATCTGTGTGATTTTCTGATATTTGAATTCTTTAACTGTAAGTATTTTAGGGCTACACATCGTATGTTGCAGAGGAGTCTAATAGTAGCTCATAATTAAGAAACAGTTAACAGTGAAGGACTATGGTTAGACCCTCGTGGAATACAACATATTCCATAATTTCAATAGTTGTGACATGTTAACTGTAAAAACTTGGTCAAATATTCTTGAGATTAGATGTTCAATATTTTATTGTCTGATTAGAGAACTTAAAGAGATGACACTTTGGAGAAAAAAATATGCCAAAGATAACTGTCTCTTCCACCTTTACATAGAACCTTACTTAATATATTTTGAACTATCCCTTTAAGTACCAAAGAGCAGTTTTCTGTTTCCTTACAGAAGGTTTGGATGAAAACAAGGCTGATTTTCTTCATGTAACCAGATGGTTTAGCTTAAAATGACAACAACCAAAAATAAAAACCTCACCAATAGGCCAACCTGGCAGATAAGATGTACTTTTGTAACAGTCCTTATATTCGAAAGATAATTTAGTTTGTATCATAGCAACATTATTTGATTTATTTTCCAAGTTGCTTATATCCGTCTTGGTTTTAAGCCTTATTTTTAATCCAGTTGCTATTTTTTGTCCAAATTCATGCATGTGTTGCTTTTTTTTTATCAAATCACATCCATCTTAGAGTCATTCCTTGTGTCACTGTAGTGCTAGTGCTTTTGGCAACAGATGGACATTTCTGTCAGCATCTATCTTTGAACGCCTCCCACATCAATTTCTTAGGAAGTGATTCCTGTCTACTGCCAAATGGGTACAGAGCAACAATAAATGGCATTAAAAAGGAAGTCAGAACAGGATGGAATCTAGTCATCTGCTTAATACACCACATGGACAAGCATTTAATTTAACATGAAAGTCCTTTTTGTTGTTAAAAAGTGATACATTAGAAGTTTTATCTGTTGTGCACTACCATAGACAGTCAGATGAGGGCAGTGCTTAAGTGGAAACAAAGACAGAGGTGGCTTCATGGGTGAAGTTGTGTGTGTTTGCAGAGAGTAGCTTGTTTATGTTTGACAAGCGGTGTGGGTCTCTTACAGGTCAGTATGAGGGCTTGGATTGCTATTATCAGCAGTGTGTAACATGCTGTTGGGTGTCTCTGCGGTGCTGTACGTTACAGTAAGTAACACAGACAAACTAGTGCAGAGATTATGCTAATCATGGCAATAATTATGTTAATTTGACTCCACCAGTCCAATGCAATGATGCTGAGCCACCATGATTATTAATAGGATCACAACATGTTAGATCATGTTAGTCACAAACTGCTTAAGATGTATTTGTGTTTTTTCCAGACCTGTCTGTAGATTTAAAGAATATCTATCAAGTTTTAGATAATGATTCAAATTTCTTTCATTTGAAATATAAATTTTAGATTTTGCCAGTTTAATGCTCATGGGGTTTCTCTTCCAGCTGTGCATTTTTCTTTTGTGACAACTTTGGAGGATGTAACGGCTGAAGAGAGCGAGAGTGATCCTTTGACAAATTTGTTCAGTCAGCAACCACATCTGGGTGTGACACGTCATGAAGACCCATCGAAAACAACAACAACAACAACGAAAATTACGTGATCCTGATCAGTGTGAAAAGTGTAGACAAGGATGTAATATTGAACGTCCAGATGGTTCCTATGCACAGACAGACGTGCGGTGGCTTGGCATTATCTTTAATTCATATCTGCTCAGCCGTTAGGCCCCGTCTCTCAGGCGCCACAAGACTCGCAACTAATTTAATACGGAAGAACAAACAAAGTTCAGTCAGTGTCACTTTGGCTGGCACTTCAGCTAATTTGTGCAAATAGTGTTGTGTATGATACAGTGCAACTTAGTGAAGGCTTTCTCTTACAACTGGAAATGACTTTTTTGGGAAGTGTTGCCAGCAGCTTGATGGTGATGCTCTTAAACACAGTATGGTTCATGCCTCGCTGCTTTATAGCAATCATTAGGCTTTTTTTAATGACATGACATGCACCGTTTTAGTTGGGATTTAGTCTCATATACCCGCTTATGTCTGGTAACATCACCTGCTTGTTGTTTATGGAAAAATCAAGGACATGAAAACAAAATGCAAAAATTTTATCCTTTAGTTTAACTTGTAGGATTTGGTTAACCTATTTAAGGAAATAAAATCAAAGCAAAACATTAAATATCCAATTGATAGGAGATGTTCTAACCTTCTCAGATGGTGTCTTCCTGTAACCTACAAAAGAATAGAAAAGCCAAACTAATGTTAGTGTTAAAATGAAGCAGGATTTGTTTAAGTCTGGGTTAGGCTCAGTATACAGAGACTTGTCGAAATACACCTAGACCCTCAAACCTTTGACATTTTGTCATTCTGCCACTTGAATTATTGGAATTTTTATGTGTTAACCTATATAAAGTAGAAAATATTGGCATGTTTATTTTTTTGCGGTTTTTTGCTTAAAATACAAATATTAAAGGATTCATGTGTCGACAGCATTAACCTACACCCCCTCCCCTTTGCCTAATCAAGTCAAGCTCCTCCATATTGGATTAAGAGTGTTTATAAACTGTATATTTGAAATATTTCTTCTGATTCTCAATTGGATTTGGTTGTTGGCCATAAATGAACCGTTCTAACATTGACATGAGCCAAAACCATCATACTGTCGTTCTGCCTGTATGTTTAGGGTAACTCTCCTGCTTGGGGTTGAAGCACCACCTCAATCTGAATTCTCTGGCAAAAGATGGCACAATTTTTTTTAGACCTTGTGATTAACTCCATCTATCTTTCTATCAACCCTGACTATCCTCTTTGTTTCTGTTTAAGGAAGGCCTCACCACAGCGTCACGCTGCCACAATTGCTGTACACTCTTGATATAGGGTGCTCAAGGTGATCTGAGGGTGTGGTGTTAAATAATCAACACAAAGCTGTCGCATGCTGTTGAGAAAAGGTAACATTTTCATATCTGATGTAAAAAACTTGAGATTTACTTGCTTTCTTTTCCCAGTCTATTTTTTCGTCTGTTTCATAGAAAATATATTTGTAAGGGGCTGATCGGTTGATCTCTGTAGCTCCTCAATTTCTAGGCTGCATTTCAGATGGATGCTCCTCTTGCCTGACTTGTTGGTTCAGGTGACAATCATGTTATGGTTGTTTCGCAGTTCTCTGCTCTTTTGTGATTCAGAGAATACGCTGAAGAGTTCTATTAAAAGCTTGGGTGATTAAATGAGCTCTCAACCTCTATAAAACTATATTTACAAAAAAAAGATAAAGGTTATAGATTATAATGTGACAAAATTTTAAAAAATTGCAATGAACATGCAAATATGCAAGCGTGTTTGTTAGTCAACGCATATTCGTAACTCTGCTCTGCTATGGTTCAGTCTTCCAGTGCCAGCACTGATCAGAAGTTGAGTTGATTACATTGGCTTCTGAAATTCAATGCGTCTGCTTTTTAGAAGCAACTGACAAACGTATGTTAATGCGCTGGCAGGATTTAAAAAGTGAAATGAGACAGCCCATCTTCTCAGATCAGTCATGTGTCACAAAGCCAGAGCCCAGACTCTTTCCTTCCTTCTTCTCCACGGGGCCCAGAATGACCTCGATAATTAAGGGACAATTTTAAAATGCATTTCTAATTTTCTACCAGACTGAAAAGCTTTATCATGGAATGGCTGACACAAACCCTCCCCTTGAATGGAGGGTGACTCCTGGGCTTCCACTAAACTGGTCATGAATGCACAAACCATCTGTTTTTCTGGCCGTTTGTCAGTGTGAGCGTGGTGGAGGCAGCTGTCGGAGTGTCCCTCGGTTTGAATGATGGAGCACACAACCTTTGTTTCTCTCGGTAGAGGCATTGTGAGCTCTGGCTCATCCCGCTCATGCCGCCCTGCAACTGAACAAGGCAGGAGATGGTTACTGTTGTTGCACCACCAGTCACCATGTTGCCAGGAAGACACAATCAGAGCTAAGGAGGAAGACTTGGAGGGAGCTACAAAAATTATCCAAGCAAATAAAATGAATAAAAAATAAAGAAAGATGGGGGAACGGACAGAGGGGATGTGATGAGGACAGTAAGGAAGAGAGAAAGGTGTATGGCCAAGCAGTGCATTGTGTTAGTGAATCAGGATCTGGGGCATTGTGTGCCGGCCAATCTGTAGCTCAGTGGGTGAGGTTGTCAGGAGCCAGAGCCAAGGATGAGAGCCAGAGGGCCACAAGAGAGAGGTGAGAGCAACCAGCAGGGCCGAGGAGGCTGGAGGACACACTTAAAACTAAATAACAAAAAAACAAAACTTACCACAGAGAAGACACTAAATTATAGCAGGAACAATAAAAACAGAAGCGATTAGAAGTTGCTTTGTTTTTTAAAGTCACCATAGAAAAAAATCTTAATTCAATTTTAACGATAAAAGAGATAGATTATTCAACCAAAACAACTTATCCTATAGATTCAGATTTTTTTATGTGTACTAAGAGAGACCTTTTTGTTGGTGTGCTAAAGTGTAGATATAAGTAAAAAACAAAACAAAAAACAACAACAAAAAAACCCCACAAAATCCAAACAATTAGTTAAAAAGGGGACTGAATGATTAAAAAAAAACCCAAAAAACATAAAACATTAAATAAAATAGGAAAATGAGTCACTTTAAAGATTTTTAAGAGGCATTCATTATAAAGATTTTGCTCTTCGACTTGGGGACCACAACTCTTTAACCAGATGGCATTAGATTAAAATCCCTGGACACAGAGTGAGAGCGGTAAGTGCATATGCACCAAGCCAGTCGCTTTAACTGCCTGGTGTACAGCAGTTTGACTCTCAGCTGTTACTTGGTCAGCTTGACCGTTTCACAAACTGGTCAAATGATTTCCTCCTCTTTAGGGTCAGACTGCCAAATCAAGAAGTGAGAAAAAACAACAACATATAACTGCTTCATTAGAAGCCCTCCCAAAAAGTAATATACCACTTCTGTCTACACAGAAGACAATTTCTTCTGTAGACAGAAACACTTTCTGGTTGTGACGACTGCCTAAAATCAATTGATATATCCCTGGTTTTGTTGCATTTAGCTGAAGGTGCTGACACCAATGAAAGAAATAGTTAAAATCAGTTCTGCAGCCTTTGAGTAAGAGGAATACCAAAGCCTTCAGTACAAATAGCTGTGTTTGGGTCTAGCTAACTTTTTTCCCGAGCTTTTTATTTTCATTCCACTGTCACAAGTACAGAGCAACAAAATGAACTCTCTGCATTTAACCCATCCCCTGGGGTGCAGTGGGGTGCCATTGTGCGGTGCCCAGGGAGCAGTGTGGGGTTAAGGGTCTTTGCTCAGGGACCCAGAGTGGCAGTCTGTGGGAGTGGGGCTTGACCTCAGAACCTCAGGATTCTAAGCTCTATGCCCTAACCATTAGTTCGCCACTAACCGAACATCGTTTAAATAGTGGATATTTTTTCCCTTAAAGTAATCTTCTTTTTTGTTCCATTAATCTTTGTATTTTTCCTTTGCAGAACATAGTTCATAGGGGGTCCTCTAATAAACCCGGGCAGCGTGGTCTGCCACTTTAACAGAACTTGCAAAGTTCAACAGGAATAGCATGTTTCTTTTGTTTTTGTTTTTTTTTTTAACAGGAAAAAAATAAAAAAAGCTAATTTTGTTTATCAAACTTTCAAAACATTAACGTTGCATACTGTTAGAAAATACAGCTATGAACGTTGTTATGGGATGCTAAAATAGTTTACAAGTTAATTCTGAATAATATAATGAAATCCATATTTCTCTCCTGCTATAGTGTTCAGTATTTCACAGGAAGGGATTTTCCCAGCTAAGTTAAGAAAAACAAGCCTTAAAGTTGGATTATAAACTTGGAAAATGCTGAATTCTCACCATATCTTCTCTCAAAATACAATAGGGCATCTGCAATAAATTGTTGCGATGGGGGGCAGTAATAAAAGAATTGTTTGAAATAATTTCTGCTTGTTTCTCAGTAACACCCAATATTGTACAACCTCATTTCATTTAATGCACAAAAACAGTCTTCCTAACACCTAGAATCAGCGCCATGTTTGCCAAGTAATTCCTTTTTATGTTCATGCTTCCTTCACACAGTTTCCCTTTCCACCCAGATAGGATTAACTTTGTGTTTAAAATTGAGAGTGACTGTTATCCCCTATATGGCCACCCTGACCTAATTTCATATATTGGCCAGGCTGAAGCACTTGACCGAAAACAACACGCTGTGATTTTGAGACTATAGGGCCAGTCTCTGCAGGGGATTAAAACAGGCAGTGCAAGTTTGTCTTATGTAACACAGCAGTAAACTACAATAAGTGGGGGTGAAAGAAAGAAATTACCTCAATTAAGAGAACTTCTTGCAATAAAAGCTTAAAAGTACTTTGTCTACCAAAACATGGACTTGAAGTAAAACATGAATTTTAAATTATTAGTGGTGAGTGGTAATTGTTTAAAGAGCATCACAGTCTCACTACAGAAATAATTTAAAATGACCTGGAACAGATAGTTTCTTGTTCTCACTTTGGTGTATCGTCTTAGCGGCTGCCTCAAACTTTCCTTATTAAAGGTGTAACACGTTTTTTTTTTTGTCAAGGGCAAGGAATGTTTTTTTTTTTTTAATAAGTCACATTTCAGTGGCAAGACAGTTCAAAGTGCTGCACATAAAGAAATAAAAAAGAAATTGTGGTGGCACAGAGACAAAGCCAATAATTAAAGAATAAAATTAACAATTAAATAAGATGACTACATTCTAAAAATGAAAAAAATATGTACCGTAATTATTGATTTAAAAAATGAAAGGAATGTTGAACTGAAAACTTAACTAATTATGTTTAGATAGCATAGTCAAACAGCACTCTAAAAAAATAGTTTTAAATCTCCATTTAAAGTAGCTTAGTTTTTCAGTACTTTTACAGTTTCTAGGAGTTTATTGTAGATTAGCATAGCATAAGCTGCTTCTCCGTGTTCGGTTCTGTTTCTGCACATGCACAGTAGATTTGCTACACTGACAACAAGTCATTATGTTTTGGTGCATTTAGTGATAAGCTGTTGAGTGATTTATGGACAAACAGAAGTATTTTAAAGTCAATTCCATGAGAAACTGTGAACTTGTTTAATAACTTTAGAGATTAGTTTTAATGAGAAAATGGAGCACACAAAGGAAGGTTTCTCACGTTATTAAATCATTATCATGAACCCCCAATATTAGGAGTGTTTATGCTAAATCTGTGTTCAAGACTCTTATTTTGATGTAGTAAAGGAGATTATTCTTGACTGCACTGTTGTCTAGGCTAATTCATCTGACGAGGACTTTTTCTTTACTGAAAGCATTACTGATTTTAGCCAATATTGACAAACATAAAAGTGTGAAAAGCTCAGAACTCAATACCTCTCAACAGCAAACAGACTTTTACTAGTTGTACTACTTTCAAGTACAACCAGGCATCAATAAACGTACAAGATAATCTCCTTCTAGAAGCGACTTCTGATTAGAAATTATTCATTTAAGCAAATCTCCTTTTATAGAAACAAACTTTCTTCTCTGATGATTTTTCCCATAGCAGAAAAGTGCCTTAGATCATGCGTCTAATTATTATATCATCTGTATAGTAGTAAATTGTAAATATGTTTTAATGTTACCCAATGTTCTTTAAATTTGTTGATTTTAAATAAGCAAGATTACAGTATTATTGCCAGTGCAATATGACTGAAGGAAGGAGGAAGTCATTGATTCTGATTTCATATTATTTTATCTTTTAGTTTTGTCGGTGTCTGCCTGATTCACAGATGTTTTTGTGATCCTTGAGAATTTTTATTTCCAAGTTTAAGCATAAACCCCTTTTAGACCTGATATTTCTGCTACAATTATTTATTGCTTAGATTAATCCAAAGGCTTGGATGTGGTTTATGTATGGACAATCAGGTCCATTGCTCAGTGGGTACAAATCAGCACTTCCTTCAGTGGTTCTTTTGAATCATTCCTTTGTGAGGGCTTAGTGATATAGGCTGTGGGCTGGTAGAGCATGGTGGTAAAGCAGAGTTTAGCAGAAAGCAGTTGTGTCCTCTCACACGGCAGTCTGAGCCCAGCGTTTTCTGTAGCCCAAGGGCAGCAGAGCACCCAACAGGGCCGCCGCCCGTGCCCAGCCCCTCCCTTCCTGTGTGTCACAAGTCAGATCTCGTTAGGCATGACGACTCTCTGATGTGGACAAATTGTCACTAAGGGGGGAACCTGGAGAACGACAGAGCTTAGGGTATTTTAAGTGGGGAAAATGTTCAGAGAGGGCACCTATAAATAGAAGTGAAAAAAAAATAAATTATCTCTTTTTACCAATGAAAAAAGTAGATTATTTATGTTAACTTTCCATCTGCATGCTTATGGCAGACATACTGTACAATACGGCTTGTTATTTAATTATTTCCATTTACAGGCCAAAAAATATATATAAATATATATTGAAAGTCTTGATAGCTGCTTTAAATGTGAATAGAAATTCTTTGAAAAAATATACATTTGCATTGCATTAGACTGGGATTCTTGTTTAAGTTGTTTGAAAAACCTTTAATAGACTCTCACACACTCATTCATGATCTCCACTTTTGTCTGTCTATTTTGAGAGCTGACAATAGGCAGCGAAGTGCCAGAATGGACCTTTTTTAATGCTCAATGAGCCAAGATAGGCTAAGCATCAACACCAGCCTTTTAAGAGAGGGGCTGGAGAAGCATATGGAGCTGCAAATAAAATTCAGATCAAGCACAATGATAGCCAAGGTCTGCTTTGTGTTTGGACAGGCTAGTGACAAGGGGGCAGGGTGAAAAGTTAGATCTGTCTTTCATGAGCAAATGAATGCAGGTTTTCCATGCTTTTAGGTATAGGAGATAATGCCTTTTTACCCCTTTGGTGACATATTCTTCACACAATACTGTTTGTTACTTTTTCTGAACCTCTTTGTCCTGCAGTTTTTTTTTTCTTAACTTTTCCTGTAGATTTATACATCTGGAATTGATGACAATATTTGCTCATAATCTGAGGGCTGTAGCACAGTGAATTTGATGCTAGTGCACTCTGTTTGGATGTCATATGGAAGTGAATGGGTGTGAGGAGGTTTTTTTCTTGCCATTTTCCCCCTCCCTCTTTTTCTCACACTTGCAGAATCTACGGCCTTTGAAGGACTTGTGAAGCCGAAGGCGTCCCGTTGCTCAATCAAACAGATTAAGTCAGTCAGACAAGCAGCGATCTGTCCCATTCAATAAAGTTACTTTTGTCATGCTGGATCTCACGGGGCCTCATATAAGCATAACACTGGGCTTAAACATGTTGTTGTTTAATGGCACAGTGTGGATAATAATGAGATTTTATCTGGCTGCTTTAGTTATTGGAAATTAATGGTATTTTTTTTTTTTTTACAAACATTGAACATATTTTCCTTGACAACATTCTTTTTTAATGACATAATTAAGTTTAAAGGCTAAAACTACAGTGAAAAACCTAAAGATCATTCTTTCATTTCATGATAATCAAAAGATCAATGCATATTTCTTCTGCGATGGGATGAGGCAGTAATGAGGACATCTGTTTTCATATGGTCCTTGACACGTAGCAACAGAAATTTGATGTCATCCTGTCCAAACTGGTACATGGCTGGCAGACAGCATGGCATCCTTTGATCGCTTCTGACAAGCCAGTGACAGCTCTGGAGGTGAGGATGCATGACAAAGGGCAAGCAGAGGATGAGGAGAGACGACGACGTCAGGGTATACGTCTTTACTCTCAGAAGTCATAGCAGCCTCTGCTGGCCTTCTGCTTTCGCTTGCTGCAACCTAAATGCACTTACCAACACCTGCACTGAACCTCAGTTTCATTGCATCATGTTTACTATTTGTTGATCTCTAATCAATTAGATAAAGACCACTTCTTTAAAAAAGTGCTTCACTTTTTAATGCATGTGTTTTTTCTGTATCATCCTAATTTAAAAGCACAAGAAAATATGGTGTAAGCTTTGCCCTTTATTCTTTTTTACAAACTTTTCTACTTTACATAATCTACATTAATGAAATAATGATATGATGTACTGTGTTGTGTCTTTACTAAGTTTTGTTAGGACAAGAATGTATTAATAAATGCCACAACTTAGATAATATATAGGCTCAGCCTTTGATTGAAGTTTTAATTAGAGAAAAACTGCAACACGATTTTTTTTTAACACAGGGTGTGCCAAAGAACATTATAAATCTTTACTCCTTGCAGCCATTTGACTATATAGTCATTACTGATCAGAACAAACCTATAGGTGTTCTTTGTCTCTGCTGTTAATTGCAAAATGTCTTCCAATTTATCATAGTTAAGTTGCTATTTGTACTGAATATTTTTATAAATGATTTTTAAGTATTTTTTTAGTTCATTCTCCTAATTTAACTGTTAATTGATCTATGTCTACCTTTTTTCTGGGATATATTCAGCTTTAATGCTGCTCATTTTGAGCTAAAACTCACAACCTTTTGACAAATTAAAAATCGGCTGAATTTTCCTGGTTAAGATATTTTCTTTTCCTTGTTCACGTGTGCATTCAGGGTTTTACATGTATATCTGTAGATTTTATAATTTTTAAATAAAGATCAAATTCCCACAGGTGATCAAACCAAACTTCAAGTCTGCATGTTTTTGTCTGTCAGGGACTGCAGATGGAGACTATCTCTGAGATCTAAAAGCTGATATAAATAGATTTTTATTTAAGATCAATGCTTGATTATTCAATAAATTAAATCAAACAAATAACCACTTTGACTAAATTCAATTATATATATTTCTTTTGTTTAATTGGGAGGAAAGTTTCCTGATTTGTGTAGCCGTGGCCTCGTACAAAAAGGAGTTTCAAAATAAACAAGCAAACAAAACAACAGTTGAGTGTTTTCTGAAATTATTGAAAGTTGTAGGAAATTCTACAAAAAAAACCTTTCACAATTTTTCTAATTTGACTGGCCTTTTTAAGGTTCTTTAAAGACTTTTAACCAAATGATTTCATCTTAAGAATAATCATAATAATTTGAATTTTTCAAAAGGCTATTCTTAAATGGAACAAACTTCCAGAAAACTATAAAAGTGCGGAAAGCCTGAGTTCCTTTAAATCAAGACTAAAAACACATTTGTTTAGGATTGCTTTCAACTGTTCTAGTTAAACAGTTCAACTGAAACATACTTTTTTCAACTTTTTTATTTTCTTTAGTCCAACTGTTTTAAATATTTCTGTATTTTTTTTTTATTTTATTCTTTTTATTTATATATTTTTTTCCTATTTGCTTGGATTCTGTTTTATTTTCCTATATTTTAATCATGTAAAGCACTTTGCATTGTCTTTGTACTGAATTGTGCTATACAAATAAATTTGCCTTGCCTTGCCTTAAAAAGGGACTTCTACAGGATAGGTCATTTGCCTCGTTTTTTTTTTATTTCACAGTAATGTACATACTCCAGCTTAAAGAAATTGTATCTCTGTCAAAATATTTGCAGATCTGACTGAATACCAGCCCTGTGCTTTTCTAGCTGGTATTAACTGGATCTCTGATTTAAATATGGCCACCTGTCATCATGAAAATCAAAGGCTGCCACGCTCTTGCACACAGCTGAGCCCTGTGGGAGCCAACAAAGCCTCCTCAAAACTGAGTATGCAACAGATTTTTGGCAATGATATCCTCTTATCGTTTTTTATCCTCTCCCACACATAAAAGGGAATCCTCTGTTTAGCACAAGAGCTCTTTATTGGAGCTGCTAATGGAGAAAGAGGCTCCTGTTAAACAAGCTGACATTTTATTGTCGGGCACAATGACTACATTAGGAGTTTGTCTGCTGGGTTCACAAGGCAAATTGGATGGCTGTTTTCCCCTCATGTGGCCAGTCTCCAGTGTGACCTTGCATTAGTGCATATGCTCACAGCAGGGTCACTGGTTGAGGGCATGATCTGTCAGCCTTTGTTTATGAAACGCAGACAGCACAAGCCTGTAAGATAACATATTTCATGCAATTAGGGGTGTGCTATACTTTATTTTTGCACACAGGATCACAGTCTAAAAAAACA
Source organism: Cyprinodon variegatus (assembly GCF_000732505.1). NCBI lineage: Eukaryota > Metazoa > Chordata > Actinopteri > Cyprinodontiformes > Cyprinodontidae > Cyprinodon > Cyprinodon variegatus. Next base: position 378,045 of record NW_015150764.1, on the reverse strand, counting down.
TTGTGTTTTAGCATTTCTAAAGCTCAGATTATTCAAAAAGATGTTGCAGCTGAAATGAATACCTTCTAAACCTGAAAAAATAACCTACACTAAGACTAATGTTTTATTTGTAAACTCATATTTTGGAGAAGTAACTTTTGTTTTGTTGTTGATGCACTATTTGGGTATTTTGAGAGTAAAATTTGATATGCTGGCCCTTTCTGGGAAGGTTCACTGTTCAATATATTCTCCATTTATGGATAATTGATCTCTCTTAGTTTAACGGTGTCTAAAGTAGATGGATATAAATTCTGTTTGCTTTTATGATCTTTTGGGGTTTCCCCCCATTAAATCAGCTTAACTTCATAAAACATCCCTATACAACTTAAAAGGAGAATTACAAGTGCTTGAAATAATTATTATCCTTCAACAATTCAGTATCTCCACTGAAAGTGGAAAATATAAATTTCTTCTCCTTATTCTCTTCCAGCTTTCCGTAATGAGCCTTAGAAAAATGGAAATGAACAGAAGAAATTATGTGGAGTTTATGCCCTGGAAATGCCTTTGATTAAGACGCATGTTGCTTAGATGTGCCCTGCTCTTAGACAAGCTGGTGTTTACATGACTTAGATGGCTTCGATATGATAGAGACGGGTTGACAGAGTCTGTCAGTGTAGAGTCGGCAGTGGCTCTGACAGCTGGCGCCCTCTGACAGTCGCTCTATAAGGCTTGGTAACCAGCCTTTTTCCTGGGAGGTGTTCACTGTCACTGTGCATTGTGAGCGCCTGGCAGCGGTATTTCTCCAGGCTGTCAATCTCCGCAGACACTAACCTGCCATGTTAGATTTGACCTCCACCGGAGAGATTATTGTCTCCAAGCTTTGGAGGCATTCCTCATTTCTAGTCTAGTATGTAGGGATGCCTCCGTTGGACAAGACAGAAATGCATAAAATTCTCCACCTGAGTTTTGCCTTAAACCTTTCCTTGTTACTTATCAGCTTTTTAAAATTCAAATGCTTGTGAGGACGTTGTAATTTAAACACATCGCTAATGTTTTTTTAATCCTTACCGATTTAATTTAAATATCCCTCTATTGTATTGTGCATTATGAGAATGTAACATAGTAGCGCTGCATATCCTTGACTTGACAGATTAGAGTTTTTGGAAAAGGACACTGGCTGTGACTTTGATGCAATATGTGAGTGGGAGGCTTGAGAGATGCCTGTTAATTAATGCTGTTACATGATAACTCTCAGCACAAGTAGTACAGGGATAAGACCAAATAAGCCATTATTGGATGTATTTTGGGAGCAGATATTTAATGCATGTACATTTAGGATAATTTCACGAGCTTTTAATGGAAGTGTGCACCACAGAATTCAGAATTCTGCTTCTAACATAAAATAAAGTAAAAACACCAACACTCTTTTAACTCCCTGCCCACATTAGTTAGGTACTTCCTGGTTTGTTTGAGTGCTACAGCTTTAAGTCTTTACAGCTAAAAGGGTAAACATTGATCAGGATCTTAGTTTCTAATACCAATCTGTATCATCTAGGACTATTGCTTTTAATCTTAAACCAATTCTTCATTTAACTTCATGCAATCAATGTAATCTACTGTGCATTTAAAGAACTTCCATTTTAAAACTGGTTTTCACATTTGAAATTTGAAAACACATTCAATCCTTTCTCAATGTTTTCAGCCTTTTATAGTAAGTAAAATAGTATATTCTTAAGCTAATGCTGTATTGAAGCATTTTTTCTTAAACTGATATTTTTGCAGCATACTTTGATGGGAATTAAAGTATTCTGTAGACATCCCTCCTCCACAACCAGCTCCAGGTGACCCTTCAGATATTTTCTGTCAGAATTACTTCTCTAGTCTGCATTCCTACACATTGTCCTCCAAGTCTTTTGTTTGTCTTTTAGCATACACCAGAAAGCTTTGAAACAGCACTGACCCAATCCACATTAACAAAAACCTTAGGTCCATCTGAGGACCTGTAATCCCAAAGCAAAATACTGCCAAGAACATGTCACAGCAGAAATGGTGTTTCAATGCTTTCTGCATCCCTAAAATATGGTCCTCTGTCAGGTGGTGGGATTTTTGTTGAGCCTGTATTTTCCTATGGGAAGAAATGGATTCTTTCTCATATTTATAACTCCAAACAGTTTTAAAAGGCACAAAAGTGTTTTCATGTGAAAGACAGGTAGTATTTGCTGAAAACTGCTGCATCAAAATTCTAGCCATTAATAATAATGGCTGTCATATGTGTGGTTCCTCTGTTACTAACTGCAAGCATACATATGAGATTAAAATAAAGATATTGAGTTTTAATAAAGGCTTCAGTTTCTTTTTGTCACTGCATGTCATATTTTTCTCTGCATCATGACTTTTTTGTACTGCAGCTTAATAGCTACGACACACAGGCACCTTGAAGTAACATTTGCTAAGCTACAAGGAGTCCCCTGTGTTCTTATTTCATATCTAGTATTAACAATAATTCTGACTTTGAAAACACATTCATGTCAAATACTGTGATTGGGAGGTAGAGAGAATATTACATAATACTGTATAACCAGTTTTTTATCACAACTCACTAACTTAGTAAACTAAGTTAAGATCTGAGTTATTTTATTTTTGTATAAACAACATTTTAGTCAGAACATTAACTGAAAAATGGTATCAAGAAGACCA
>NW_015150764.1:371038-374702 GCF_000732505.1 Cyprinodon variegatus | reverse complement strand
AAGAGGTCCAATTTGTACTTTACAAGACGTGCAGAAATCACAACAAAGATGTCAAAGAAGGTGTTTTGTTTTGTTCTCTGGATGGTGGAAAACTGATGCTGAACATATTCTGTCACTACCTGGTACAGGGTGCAAACTACTCGGGCCGGACAGGAAACTCAGAACAATCATCATAAACTCACAGCAAAAGCAAAAATGGAAGGGGCGAATGAGAAAAACATAAAATGTTTTCTTGTTGTCAAATAGACCGAGTAAAATTTAGACATAAAACCAAAAGAGACCTATGGCAAGACTTCCAAATGATGTTCACATGTGCAATCAGTCCCATCCGACTGAGCATAAGTTACCTGGAAAGAAGAATTTGTAAATCTTTACTTTCTAAATGTTCAAAGTTGCTAACATAAGCATAGCAAAAGACTTGTACAGTATGTTTAACTGACATAAAATAGGGCTCTTGAAAGAAAATATAAGAAAATGTAAGTCATTTATATCATTGTCTTTCACTTCAATGTTATGCAACATTTGGATTTGGTTTATCACACAAAATGCCAACAAATTTTGCAACTTGTTAAAAAGTTATTTGGTTGAATACTCACATTTTGGTGTTGTTACTTGGTGATCTTTTCATGTATTTGTTTCATCTTGTAAATTTACGTGATATTGTGACAACATAAATTTAGGTGACCTGCTTAAGCAGACCCAGCTTCCTAATCAGAGGCTAGTTGGAAACATAATGATGTTGTTTGAGATGAGGAGATGGGCCATCCCATGTTGATTTACAGCTCTCTCTGCTCTTACCATAAATTGACATGGTGCCTGTGAGCAGACTGTTATGCACTCTCATAACATCTCAGGTTATTGCCTCTGTTCTGTTTAGCCTGTGATAGGATTGTGCCGTTGCTTCCTGGTGTATTTCTGACCATGAAAATTATAATATGGAACAAAGATTAAAATGAAATTATGGTGGCCGGAAGACATTTACCCTTCTTGTTGAGGCTCATTGTATGGTGTCAGGGAAAGGAAAAAAAAACTGGTCCTCAATAATGATAATGCATTAGGCTGGGAGTGTGCTGGTATTATTGCCGAACATTATGTATGTTCCATTTATACTAGCTCACACGGCCCGACCACTGCTGACGGATAGGTCATTACTTCCTGCATCGCTGAACACTTATCAGACCCCGCTGCTGTTTATGGCCAGAATGAAGAGCACTTGTCAGTCAAGGTCACTGGTTTGTATGTCCTTTTTAATAGTTCCTTCTTTACAGTTGTTGAACTCTGAGTCCTGGCTTAAACCTCTGCTCATTGGCAAGCTCTAACTGGAAAATTCCTCGTTTTTGTAAGTCAAATAAAAAAGTTATGTGAGTTTTCTTATCCTATTTATTTTGTGTCTTTGTTTAGTATACATCTAGATTATATAGACTGAAGCTCACTTGTAGTCAGAGAATGGGGAAAAAACTTCATAAGTTATCATCGTCTCACACAATTAAAGCAGATAATGCACTTTGTGTCTTCTTTTAATTTAAATCCAGTTTTTGGAACCAAATGTTAGTTGGGAAGAAGTTAGGAAAGTGCATATCTGTGGCTATTAGCTGTTGCCTATTTTTTTTCCAAATTGAGATTGAAGGTGTTGAACCACTAATACCGGTAGTCTGCCTGTATTAAACACATATTGAGCAAAAATATTTGCTGGTCAGAGGATGTGTCTGATATTTTGTTTTGTTAAAAAAAACATGAGAAACTGTGAGGAACCACAGATTTCAGCAGAGAGGGCAGAGGTCATCTTTTTACAGTGACAAACATAAACACATTTGTATCCTTTAGATAATAGAGGAAAGTAAGATAGCTTACTGCAATAGAATAGAATATGTTGCAGCAAGCAAGCCATATTTCAGTGTTTGCTTGCATGTCTGGCTGTGTGTGTGTTAGCGTAGGAGTGTATGATAAGTTTGGGTGACAGGATCCTAAGAGCCTGCTCTAACTGCAGGGCCAATGCTAATGCATGGCTGGCTGCGTTATACCAGCCAGTGCAGAACTCAGAAATTGCCCATAGAGCAGTCCAGGGTTTGGCCCAGGGACAAAAAAAGATTTGTGTTGCTTTGTTTTTTTTTCAATGCCTTAAGCCTCTAATATTTGTCATGAGCACACCAGTATTCCTGTATGCTGTAGCATTGTACTGTGGCAAAGACACGTTATTCAGACTCCTTAGGTAAAAAGGCCTGCCCCATGGTGACTGTCAACGTTGTTTAATGTTGAACTCTGGTTTTACTTCTGCACTTGTTTCTCCAACACAATAATATAATATAATGTATGACAAGAATTCCATTTAATTAACAATTAATGCAAGCATTCAGTTGTAGCAGCTACTAATCCTGCTGATCCTGCCAGTGGTATTGTGTAATTTAATCATGGTTAAAGATTTTTTTTTTTTCAAAATAAAAGTAATGCAACAAATCATAAAACAAGACTCACCTCTGAGAACATTTTGTCACCATTCAACATGAGGAAACTCATATTCTTAAAAGTTCCTTTTCAGCTTTACCCATGTTACAACTTTATTTTTATTCTCCCATTATAAATTTTAACTAACGATAGTTGGCAAGGTCCTTTTCATTCTCATCTCTTTTCCTGATATTCACCCAGCTTAATTTATGGTGCTCACCTGACAGCCCCCTAACACACCCACAGCCTCCATCAAAGCACCCTCAGCTGTAAAAAATGAACAGTTCCTATTTCTCTGCTTTGATGCAATGCTGACAGTAGTCACTTTGATATACTCTGGAGTATGATATTTAGATATGTCCTGTTTTCCCCCCTTCCTGAGGCTTTATCTTTGCAAACATTGGGAGCTGTCATCTGGCAGTGCTTTCTGATGCGGGTGATGATCAGCTGTTATGACAGGTGCTGCAGAGCAGACTTACTGCTTTAGTGAGATGGCAACGTTTTTTCAGGTAAAGTGACAAAATCTCTCAGGGAATTATCAGTGGGTGCAACCTTGTAGGATATTTTGACACAACAATATAAAAACATTTTTTTTAAAATGAAGATAAGTTGCAGGTGTTGAAATACTGTAACATGCAAATCCCTTTATTTATAAAATAAATAATTTCCCATTAAGATAACATATCTAGATGCTTTAGAAGACAAACTGGTCCAGTTTGCAGGAATAGTAAAAAAGAGGGAAGGAAAATAAAGAATGAATAAAGTTAATGATAAATAACTACATAAATGGGCTCATTTCTCAACAGAAATTAACCTAAACAGCGATGTTTCTAAAGTAAAGAATAATAAAGCACAAAATAAAATCTCATTGCCCTTTACAAGCCTAAACACATTTCACATTCATTTATATAAAATCAAATTAGTGGGTAATTCATTCTGATCTATCAGCTTAGGCCCAATGGTACTTTTAGACCAAACAAAAAACAAACAAGGAAAGTATACAGATTTTGTATACTGTAACTAATAGTTTCATTAAAATAACAAACTATAAAATAAACATAAAAATAAAATAGATAATAAAAGTGATGACTTTAATATTCTGGCTAAAAACTCTGTCCAGGATCGACACAGGAAAATACAGGAGTACTGGCAGAAGTACTTTCTATATAAAATAAATTAAAATAGTATAAACAGCTATAAAATATATATATATATATATATA
>NW_015150764.1:333299-370267 GCF_000732505.1 Cyprinodon variegatus | reverse complement strand
TATAACAGTCAGTATTTGAATTCATTTTATCTTCCCTAATTAGATTTCTGATTACTGAGGGAAAATTTAGGCGTTTTAGTCCATAATTGTATAATTTAAACATGATCAAACCTATTGTTTCATTATACACATAAATACACGCACACACAATCATGCTGACATGCTCATCTGTCACTCGGAAAACCGCCACAGGCTGCGGCCTTGGCACAAAGACGTTTTCTGAACTGAAGTGAAGATGCTCATAGCCAAGATGAGCCCAGTCAAAATGTTACAAATTTCACATGCCAGAATCGACAAGCACAAACGTTGATTTGAGAAGAAAAGATGTTGAAGCAACTCCAACACCATAGATGAATGTTACAAAAGATGCCATCTATCTTTCTAGTTGCTTTAGTTATTTTTCTACGAAAAGTAACATTTTAAATGTGTTTATATTAAAACTTGGTTAGATGATTAACTAGTTAATTTCATTATCATAAAATAGCAACTCTGTGATTTCTGTTCCTAACAATGGCTGCCAAATACCACCTCCTGCCTCTGGAATTAGGTCTACTAAATGAGCTGCTGCATTGACGAGCTAATGAGAACCCATGTGCACCGAGTGTGGTCTAGAAGGAGTGTTTACGTCTAAACAGGAGCTGTAAGTAAGCATTATTATCATTATTTTGCATCTGCATTCGTTCAAGAAACAGCTGTTGAACTTTGAGCAAGATATAAAGTGGCAGGGCCTGGAGTTGTTCTTGTTCGTTCAGCGAACTTAGCTCTGACATGATGGCTTCTGGCAGAGTTTTGTGCTGAACTCAACATCTGTGACAACCGTCAGCGCCACTGACCAGTTCTCTCCCTCTGTCGCTTTCTCTCCATTGTGTTTATATGGTCCTCCTTCTCCATCCACCATTTCCCCTGCCTTCCAGGATTGCCCTGTCTGGCGGGGGGTAAAGCTTAAAACAGAAAAAGTGGGAAAACTGGAACCTTAGATGTCACCAGATCTGTTTTTCTCTGCCACAACCCATCTCCATCACTGCCACATCAGCTGGTACCAAGGTTGTGAGGTCGTTCAAACATCTGGCCCCACCGCCATGTTTTTGAGGTCAGTGGGTAGCATCTGTCACAGACACGCCACCTACAGTGTCTGTGACGATAAAGACCACTTTGACTAAACCAAACAAAATACTTTAGTTTGTTTATGTTGGTAGACTGCTTAAAGAAAACATAGTATACTTGTAGAAAGAACTATTTTTATAGAACTTGGTTCTGTTCAGTCTGATTTCTACTTAGGGTGTTCTTTGAACCCTACAATGTCCATTGCAGGAACATCTGGATATCAGACTATAAATCTTTCCCTACAGCAACACAGTATGTTTGATATAGAATCTGTCCTAAGTAAGAATGGTCCTGAACAAAGAATGGTGCCCTCTTATACAGAATATTTCTTACAAGCTGAGCAGTTGAGGTATTTTTTTTTTTTTTTGGTTGTCTTCAACATTAAACTTCTATGACATTCATATCTTCTGTTTCTATTTAAATTTAAGTTTCTTTACTATAGTAAACTTAATATCTTGGGACTGTTACTAAGGGCTCATTATGATTGATCCATGAATATCCTGAGCAGAATGACGAATGGTGGCAAAAATGAGCCTCCCTACACAGTGTCAGCAGTATTTACTCTGTATGGCTTTCCTTCTGTTCTGGCTGGCTTTAAAACTGTATCAAAGCCTCTTCATGCAGTTCATTCATCTGCATAGTAACAAACTTTTCTATGTGTGAATAGATTTTCCATGCGGAGGACCATGGAAACCCAAAATTATGTAATTTTCCATGCGTAGGAATAAACCAAGCTTAATTCTCCTGAAATTCAATAGCATTAAGCCTAATAAAAAGCATGTTACCTGGCAGTACGTAGATACAAGACATCCCTGGCCTAAAACAGTGAGGTACTGCTTTTTGTTGACTAGAAACTTTTCATTGCAGGTGTTTTCTCTTTTGCAAATGTCGGTCATTTTGAATTGGGTGAGTTTTTCAGCAGTATAATTATGTCATATCAGTAAAAAAAAGGCAAACCTGTTTGCATCTATTCACTCTAATCCACAATTGAAGCTTAATCTGAACATAAAAAGCCATCAGTGGCAAAAAAAAGTAGTAGCTTCTTTAACTAAATTAAGATTTTTTTTAATGTTTTATGTTCAGAGACCAAACTTAAAATGAACACAAGCCCTATGGTTCAAGAGCTACAGTGTTGCTGCAGCTGCATATGTCTTGGTGTATGATTTTTTAGGTCATGCCCCTCATGTTTTATCAACTAAATAATGTTAAAAACTTTCTGTGAAGAGATAATAATACCCTGCTTAAGAAAACATTGGTTTGTTTTAGTATACTTGATAAGTATAGTAAATAATGATCAAATTAATACTATGTTCAATAACCATGTATCTTTTGTTGCAAAGTATACCAAGGAAAAGATATTTTTTTATTCAAATGGGATCATAATACTCTAAATGTGCACAAAATAGTGCAGTATTTTGTATGTTTGTATGTTCTTTCAAATGTTTGCTATTTCATCTAAATGGTTTGGGACAAAAAATTGCTTTCTTTTCACTGCTGATCTTCTTGCAAGTTATGCATAAATATTAGATTTTTTTTTATTGTATATAGTTGTCTTGTAAATAGATTCACCCATCTGAGCAGTGTATATCTGAAGCCCCCTTTTTGACCCAAGATGTTAAACAGTCAATGCACCAACTGGGAGATATTCTGGACTTGATCATCACAATGCCCCATTTACATTACCATTTTGAAACCATGCCGAGATCACCCCAAGCACAGTAACCAAGATAACTGTTGAGTGTAAATGGCATGCAAACTGAAACGGACCGTGCCAGACACAACCAAACTGGGCTAAACTAGTACTAGTTTAATAACCCTAACCCATAAAGCAGAAGAAGAAAAAGAACTGTACCCAACAATCCAAATCTTCCCAACAAGATGACTCTGTCAAGTAAATTCACCAAAGGCTGCCTTTCTTCGCCTTACTCTCCGCAAATAACGAAATATCACAATTATAACCAAACAAAAAATCTGAATGTTACAGGTGCCTTAACTTTGATTGGCTGGATTACCTCCTTCAATCCTTGAGAGCAGTAGTTATGTAGATCGTCACTACGAGGCAAGGAACAGTGCTAACATGATGTGTAAAAGGTTGTAAGGAGCCAAGCTTGGCACAGTTAACTGATCCAAGCTTGGTCCGGATTCAGCAAAGATTGGTTTCAGAGGGTAGGGTAAATGGGGCTTATGTGTGAAGGACACCAACTGGCTTTTAGATGTGTCTCTTTAACACACATGAACCAAGATACTGAATTCTGTCATGGCATCTTCCATACATTCATTTTCTAACACACTTAATCCCAAGTGGGGTCGCGAGGGGTGCTGGTGCCTATCTCCAGCCGTCAATTGGGTACACCCTGGACAGGTCGCCAGTCCATCACAGGGCAACACCCGGAAGGTACCTGGAGAGAACCAACGCATGCTCAGGGAGAACACGCAAACTCCATGCAAAAAGACCCCAGGCTGGGAATCGAACCCAGAACTTTCTTGCTGCAAGGCAGCAGTGCTACCCACTGCTCCACTGAGCAGCCCAGGACATCTTATGTAACTTAAATAATGGACATATCCCTTTTTGTCACCACTGTTGACACTCTGTTTTATTAGAGTGTTTGAAAAACTAGGACAGTCTTTCTGGTACAACAATTAACTGGTTTAAATCCTACCTGAAGGTTGGGGACTTTTGTGTCAGCAGTTAACTTTATATTAGAGATCACAGATTAAGTAAGGTAAGATTATGATTGCTAAGCTGTGGACACACATGAATGACAAATGTCAAATTGAGTCTGCAGCCTAGATAAGAAGTAGTGCTGAAAACAAAAACTTAGACAAATTAGGTGAATGGCTGAAGCTTTCTGTTACACAGTACATGTCATGAAAAAAATTTATTTTGTTTGACTGAGGCGGGCTGTGCCAATAAATCCTGTTGAGCTAAGGAGCAATAGTATAGCTCTTAAGCCCCATTTACACTACCCTCTTAAAACCCATCCGTGCTGAACTTGGATCAGTTTACCGTGCTAAACTTGGCTACTTACGACCATTTACACATCTTGCTAGCACAGTTCCTCGCCTCCTAGTGACGATCTACGGTACTACTGCTCTCCAGAGGTGAGGCAGCACCCGTAACATTAAGGAAGTTATGTTTTGTTATCATTGTAATACTCGTTGTTTGTGGAGAGTCAGATGAAGGAGGCAGCCTTTGGTGAATTTACTTGACAAAGTCGGCTTTTGGGAAGTGGATACGAAAAACAATAGTCTAGTCAGGGCTTACAGATGCAGGAAACAACAACGGATGTTGAGTTTCATCACACTGCAAAGCAGAATCAACACTGGAAATCGTGTGGCAAGGTAGGAAAGCTAGTATTTTTATGAATGTCTGAAATTTCATGATTACAGAGGCTACCTGTAAGGAGATGACACAGTCTGTTCATGGACTCTTGGTTTTCAGAGAATCACACCACAACTGAATGGCGAGACCTACCTGATGAACCAGTCCCATGTTAGCGCGGTTCGGTTGTGTATGGTGCGTCCGGTTCAGTTTTGCTTCCCATTTACACTCAACAGTTATCATGGCTACCATGCTCTGACTGCTCTCACCACGGTTTCAAAAGGGTAGTGTAAATGGGGCTTTAGTATCAACCAACTACGTCAGGAGGTCCCTATGCTAACTCCATTGACACTATAGGATATTGCTTCCTGGTCCTAGCTCCTTCCTAACTGCCATCACTATATGGATAGTAGTCATTATGGTAACTGCAGAAGCACTGCCATGGTGGCTTAAGTGTCTTTACCAAATTGAGGTATTCGGATTGAGCCAAAGTCTAGTGGTAGGTGTCACTAGGTCTGTCCACAGAGAGTCCACAATGTTTTGTTAAAGACTCATTTGCGCTCATGTATTGACCATAGGTTGTTGTCACTGAGCTTTCATCACCATTTGTATCACGGTTGCTAGTTTAAAAATAGTAATTCAAATGTATAAAACAATGCATAGCCTGGCAGAAGGGCAATTAAACCTTGACAAACCTTGGTTATCGGACCAGAGCCAGTAGTGCGAGGTGACATACCATTTACTTGTCACATAAACACTTAGACTATCATCATAGGGACGTAGAAGAGGAATTATTAAGGTTAAAAAATTTACTTGCTGCTACTTTGTTTTCACTCCAATTTTCCCTCATTTTCTTATCAAACATTTAAGCATATTTTTTGTAGTCATTTTATTTATTTATTTATTTATTTTTTTATTTAGATTTTTTCTGTTCTCTTTATTCATGCTCATTAAGCATTTACTTAATTTCAGCCATGGCAATGTACATCTTTTTCCTTTTTTCATTTACCGTACTAGAATTTTAATTGTCTTGCTACTGAAATGTGCAAAATAAACTTGCCTTCACTTGCCTTTAGAGTTAAAACAGTGACTGAAGAGGGCAGTTGGTTAGACTCTAGTACATGTTGGGGTGCTAGAGTAGAGGGACTGTATACAAACTTTATTGAAAACTGGGTCTTTTTCCTTTTACTGTTTAGTTATGGATAGCTTGTAAAAGTCCAAAGGGCATAAATGGCACCTTGGTTTTGCAAGGTGCCATTGTTTGTATACAATGCGAAAAAATAGTTCCGTTGCTTTCTCCTGTTCAGCAATGTTAAAGATCTATCTAGGTAGGTAGGTAAACCAGATATGTGAGTAGTATGGCTGACATGCATGTGAGCACCTGTCCCTTTATGTCTGGTCCCAGGGAAGTTTGAGCAGCAGCCGGTGCTGTGATGTCCGGGGCTCTTAGGGGTCAGGACAGGAATTATTGAACAGAGGGTGGCTAACAGAGGGATTTGGCACTGGGACCAAACAGATGTTGCAATCATAAAGAAATACACAACCTCTGAATTAAATATGAAGGGAGTAGGGCATAAATGGAAGATGGACTGGACTTTGTCTCTGCCGTTTTACAAAATCCCTGCAGCTTTGTAGAATTTTGAAATCAAGCCATTGGTCCATTGGCTGCCAGGAAGAAAACCAGGTGAATTATACTTAAATTATGCAGCTACAGAAAAATGAAATTTTAAGAAAGCCTTAAAAAAGCTATCTGCATTAGGACAGATGTTCAGGACATACTGCAGATTCATTATTCAGGAACAGAGGTCTCTGGACGCGGCACGGTTATGTCAAAGTGTTTTAAGGCATTTACGCCACAACGGCTCAGCTATGAAATCTGTAAAAAAGGGAAGAATCTGACAGAATGTCCTTTTGAACATTGTTTTATCATGGGTATTTTGTTTTCCCATCATTTTTACAGACAGTCTCACTCAAAAGGAATTACGAGTCTGTCTGAATATTTGATGGCAGCAGAGGCTTGTTCTCTCTTAGAGGGTGAGGCTTCAAGTAGCTCCACTTTCATGTTTTTATTCCCTGACAAAGAATGGAAACCGGTATCCTGGTAACTGTAACATTTGGTTTGCAGGTGTTGTAATTTTTAGAAAAGAAGCAAAGAATCCCTTGGTAACTCTGGAGGAGCTGCAGAGATCCAAAGCCTATGTGAGAGAATAATGAGAGTATTAGCTGTGTTTTCCACAAATATGGCTTATTCTGAAGGGCTCAGGATAAGTTTTCTGCTTACAGTTTACCAAAAAAAAAAAAAAAAGCATGACCTAAAGGTTGCTCTTTTTAGATGAGTTAAAATTCCAACCCCATAGAGAACAACAGTGTAACTGTTGTAATATTTTTACCAACAATATCTAGGATGGGCCTGATGGTTTGGTGAGTTAGTTACAATAACTTCTTATTGTTAACTATGTGTTTTATTTCTTTTTTGTAAACCTAACTGTATTATTTGAAAAAAAAAAAAGGTTTGTAAATAAGGAAAGATACAGCCTTTATACAGCCATATTATCGGTGAAATCCGTGGCATTAAATACTTACAGCTGCTTTTATTTGGGGTTTTTTCCAGTGATGCCCAGCTCTGAAAACTGTAGAGCTAACTGTAAAGAGAGAAGGCCAAAAGCATCAAGTAAGTATTGATTCTCCCCTTCTAATCTCTTTTTTAAAAAAGCAAGCAATTAGGGACACAGCAGAAGTGGGATCATTGTGAATTCTTGGCAGAGGGATGAGAGATGCCATTAAAAAGGCAAATGTGATTAATTTTTAGTGAGAAAGCTCTTGTGTTGGCAATTGTCAGGGAGGTCGGGCTAAAGGGATGTGACACAGAAATTACTCTGCCTCCCAGGCTTCAAATGTGTCTCGTCACTCTGAGGGAATATCAGCGAGACGGGGAGACTGACAAAAACAATCTCATCTAATAGACTTTTTGTAAGTAGCCCGCGTGGCAGGATTGTGGCTTAAGACCACCAAACGATCTATTACTCATGAATCTCACATTACACCTTATTTAGTTGCTCTGTATGGATGAGAGAGAGAGATGCAATGTGTATTCTAATTCTCTTTTTGTTCTTTAGACTCTTTGCCGTTCTTTTCTGTAACAGTGTTTTTCTGTAAACCTGGTTGAACTGTGACTCTCCCCCCCTGCAGAGTGACATTTTCCAGGCGACATAATGGCAAAAGCCACACTCCAACACTTCCATGAACGCGGCGGGGCTGCAGCACTTCCTTTTCAGGGCCGTCGTATCCTTGTAGAAGAGCTAACAATAAAGGACAGGACCCAGGTCACACTAAAGGTTATGTCTTTATCCATTTCATACAGTCTAGGGTTACAACTTTCTCTGAATTAAATATATATGTTTAGTTTGATTTGCTAAAATTAATAAAATGAATTACATCTTGATTATTATACCTTAAACGTTGGGTGTTATATATGTATCGTGTTATGAGGATTGTATTTTGTTCTGTAGATCAGCACAAAAATGCCTCCCCACAGCATAATTCTGCCACCACTATGTTTTTACATAGACATAATGTGTTCAAAGTGATGTGCATTATTAGTTTTCGGCCAAATATATTGTAGCACGTAAAACAACATGCAATGATGGTTTCATTTTAACCAGAGCCCTTGTGTCCACACAGCTGGCCTTTAGAAACTGCAAATATGTTTTTCTTTCAACGCCTTTTTAAAGATCTTCAAAGAAGGACAGGTTTGTAGAGTGCCGACATAACTGTTCAGTCTCTTGTTTGGCTGTTTTGGAGTGGCATCAAACTTCTTTAATTTTCAGGAAATGCAATCTAACTGTGCACATTACAGTATTAAAAGCTTGACATGTTGCTTTATGATCCAATCTGATTTAAACTTCTCCACAACTTTCTCTGTTTTTTTTTATTTTTTGCTGTATCTGTGTTTGTTTTGTTATCATGAGGTAGTTTAATCACAATGTTTTCTAACAGTCTTCTATAGTCTTCACCAAATGCAGTCAATTTAAAGTCAGAATTTAAATTGCTGCTGGATTTACTGCATTTTACTGATGGGTATCAGACAGTGGAAGGCAAATCTCTTTGTAATGAGATAAAAAAAAAAATCACTCATAATTATGCTAATCTTTGTGTCCAATAAAGTACACTGGATGTGTACAGGGTGTGAATACTTTTAGAAGCCACTTTAAAACAGGTGTCATGACATTGTTAAATGGCAAAACCTTTTAACCATTACTGTCTTTATACTGTAACTGAACATTTGATAATTTCCAGAAAAAGGCATCAAAGAATTAGATATGTCATAAAATAGCTGAATGTCAGATTAATTACCAGTTTGTTTATAAAACATCTTTGATAATAAATGGTGTTTCATCATAAGAGCTGGGGACTGTTCCCAGTTTCAAAATACATGCAGCTATTTTTATTAACTTGCTAGTCTCCTAAAGAGGCATGTTATGTTCTCTTAAAGCCAGAAATCCTCTGAATGTCAAAATGATTTTAGAAGACTTAATCTGTCAGAGATCAAAATCCTAGTATTTCTTTGTGCTTGTAATCATGGATTAGGGCCTGGTTTCTCTAAGAACATAACAATCCCGCAGCCACAGACCGGCATGGTACTATAACCCTTCACTGCATGTAGTGGTTTAGTTTACTTTAAGTAAAGCAGTTCAGGTCCTTGTATCCCATTACCATGACCACCTTGAGATAAATGGCTCTTTCTCCCTGCTGCCATAAGGTTTTATATCAGGCGACATGTGTTGACTATCTGACTGCAAGTTATATTGTTGCTGCTGAAATAAAACAATCACTTTTAGCAACGTTTACAAACTGCCTGCCAGTGGTTTTGGCCATGCACACGGTGTTTATAGATGTAAGGAAAGGACAGTGGCAGGTGACAGGTTAACTCTGCTGCGTAAATTCCTGGGCCGTGTATGATGAAGTCCCATGATCCCATGGTCCTTGATTAGATCTGAGCTAGTAAATATCCTGTGATTAATCAAAAGGGCTTGTTCTGCGTGTAGCGTCTCTGTGTCACCTTCACAGCCAGGGAGCAGGGCCACCTTGTTTACCCCACTCCATTTCCATCTCTTCAGGCCCCAGCCTTATTTCATCACAGCTCACAGAGGATGGATCTAAAGATTGTGCACAAAGGTGTGCACTGTGTTCCATTATCAAAAACAGAAGCCGTAGGAGAGTTTGGTGAGGCAGTTGCATTTGTAGACAGTATATATGTTAAGTTTTTCAGTATTTAAGTTACCATTCAGGCAGGCCATACAGATTTAATTTATAGGGTCTGCCTGGTGATCTGCTGGTATCAGAAAATCAAGATTATTTTCTATCTTCACTAGTTGCATCAAAACAGAACATTCTCACTTTTGGCTGTCGCCAACTGCATTAAAATAGCTGCTACCTTTAATACGGAACCTGTAGTACATGTTTACGATTTATGTTAGTTATATATGCTTATTGATTTGTTATTTTTTACAAATATAAGTTTGTGAGAGTTGCAACCTTCCGAACGAAATGGACCCCAGTATGAACCTGCGACTCTTTAACATTGCCTTAACATTGAATTCTGACTTTAATAACCAAAAACATTTAAGTTTAGTCAAATTGGAAGTAGAAGACATAAGATACCTGGTTTAACCACCCAGTGAATTATCCAGACTTTGTCATTCACAAAGTACATTAGTTAAGTACATTATTTTTTATTTGATTTTTTTAATGGATCATCAAGAGAATTATTGTTAAGAAAGACATTTTTAAGAACTACCTATTGCAGTTTATCACGAGCCATTGGGAACACAGCTAACAGGGAGATACAATGCTCTAGTCTAATGAACTAAAAATAGAACTAAATATAAGAAAATTAATACTCCTCTTCACCTTAGCAACACTATACTCACTGTGAGAAATGGCCATGGCAGCATCATGCTGTTAAAAAGCTTTCTTATTCAAAGAATTAGAGAAAATTGAAGGGGCTAGATAAAATACAATCCTGTAAGAAAACCTGTTGAGCCTGAAAATAACTTCAGACTGAGAAAGGGCTCCACCTCCTGCTTGCCATCCAATCTGACAGTGTCACAACTATTTTCAAAGAAGGACTGTTATAATTACTAGGCAAGTTGTAGTTTTCATAATTAATTGTATTCTAAAACAACTAAAGTAATTCTGATCAATCCAAAATGTTAATGAACCTCAAATCTTGACATTTAAGAAAAAAAAAAAAGTTTTTGGCTTTCTTTTTAGGAGATCTGTGTGCACATTATTAGTGTGTAAAATTAGTATACAACTAAATAAAAAAATGAATGTTTTCCCCATCTAACGTGTTACTTTGCATTTGTTAAAGTGAGAATGATAAACAAACAACTCAGAATTTGTAAATAAAAAGTCTTACATCATAAAAAGAATCATTATTCCTTCATTTTTGAGCCACTTCAAATGTTACCATCCTTTTAAATCTCCATTATTGGCGGTTATTATTCCCATAGAATGGCTTCAGAATGTACCCCCAACCTACTACTAGGCTCAATAAGTTATCACCGACTTTTTCCTTTAGGACTTTTTGAGGAAAATGTCTTCTAAAATCTGGCAGTAAGCTTTGGGGTTGAGTTTGAGTGCTTCTTTAACCCAATAAGCTCCAGTTAGTTAGCCAATACCAGTATCACCTCCACTTTTCTAGCGTTTTAATGTTTCAACTTATGCGTCTTGTTCGGTGGTGGATGGGTTTCAGCTTTCCTTACCTTGGCTATGTCTCTGAGCACTCAATACCTTGAACATCATCATCCTATGACAACAATATAAGATGACGGGTTCATGTTTGATTCTTCTCTTTGCCAGTGAATGTGTTTCCTTTTTTTTCAACACATTTCTTGTAGGGCTGCACAGTGACACAGTGGGTAGCACGGCTGCCTTGCAGGAAGAAGGTTCCGGTGTTTGCATGGAGTTTGCATGTTCTCCTTGTGCATGTGTGAATTCGCTCCCTGGGTACTCCGGCTTCCTCCCACAGTCCAAAAACATGACTGTTAGGCTAATTGCATTTTCTCAATTCCCCTTTGTTGTGAGTGTGTATGTGTGTGAGTGTGTGTGTGAATGGTTGTTTGTCTCTGTGTTTCCCTGTGATAGACTGCTGACCTGTCCAGGGTGTACCCTGCCTCTCACCCAGAGACAGCTGGAGATAGGCTCCAGCATCCCTCGTGACCCCAGCAGGGATAAGCGGGATGTAAAATGGACATATCTAGTAAACCTGTTGACTGTTTGCAGCAATATGTGTAATGGTTCTGAGATCATGCTCCAATATCCTGGTAATTTCAAGGAAGAGAAGCTGCCTAATAATTATAACACACATATGAGTTTGATCTCTTAGACCCCATCCTCCCTCATTACACGAAAAAAAATCAGATGATTTGTTTGTATATTGATGTAACAAAATGATCAGTTTAAACAAACAGGCTTTGACCTAATAATGAATACAAAACCATCTTTATCCTTTTTATGAAGCATAATTAGCTTGCAGCATTAAACATATCCCTTGGTAACACTGTCTCGACAACCTCTTTAAATCCATGAAACATGTTCAACCAAAGGCTAACATGATAATGGGTGATTACAGTAATTAATAGACTGAACTAATTACTTTAGCCAGTTGACATTCAGTCTTTAAAGCTTAGCTTGTCCAACCCATAGCAAATGATTTTTAATTACCCACTCTGCTGTGTTTCCTGCAGCCGTGTGTGCTATAACTGCTGCAGTCCTAGTTACTGCCAGCATGGGAAAATATTTTCTTATGCAATCATATTCTTAAAGGAACTCATTCGGAAAATACATCCTGATATTGTTCAAATCCCACAATTTCAACAATTCTTGTCCCCATTAAATGATGACCCATTGACTGTCATCTGAAAACAATCTCTAAGACATGCATGTCATGTTAATAAAAGCTTTGAAGTGTACAGACAATTCCACTGCAAAGCAGGTCTAGACCTGTCTGGGAATATAGTCCTCTAATTGCTTTTGCAAGGTGGTGTTGAAGAACTGTCCTTCCCCCATATCAGATCTGCCAAATCGCGGTGCATATTACTGTCATTAAACTTGATAAATCTCACTAACAATCTTGCTATTACATCTGTAGTTGCACTTGCACCATGAGACAAAATGACTTTCAACAAGACTTAATATTTGATACTTTGGATCTTGACTACATTTTAGAAAAGAAAAAAAAAAGATGCCTCTTATTGGGAAAGTGTCCAAATAATTTGTTAATTTTATCACTGGATTGCAAAGCTAGGCCCTGAGAGTGGGTGGCAGTGGGATGAAGTTTCTGAGGTCTTTGTAAAAGGGGTGTGAGTGAATTTGACAGGCCCAGTGAAATATGCCACACTCTACCTCTTTTCATTATAGCAGAGAGGACCACAAATGCAAATTTGCGGTCCTCTCTCTGGAGGTCATTAGAGAAGTGATTCCTCAAACAACTGAGTAATACAACCAGGAATATTAATGCATTCTCCATGTGATCATATTCCAATATCTGACATCAACATTTGTTTTCCAAAAAATAGTTTTTCATAGCTCTCTAAAATCACAGTTTACATGGCCTCGCTGTTCACATCTATGATCATCAGAGCAGTAACCGCATCCTATAGAGAGTGACTGATAGACTAGATCTGTCTGATGGGCTTCTCCTAAGAGGTGATGAATTGGCTTAATGGTGGGTGGAGCACACATAGGGAGGAGAGAGTGGGGTTATTAAATGACATGGTTTTATAGCCTATCAGCATTGTCAAACTGCTGCTGTAATTTTTTTTCTGCACCATAAGGCGGGCTGGATATTAGGCATTAAGCTTGGTTAAACACACTTACAAATGCTGCCTCTTGCTGCCGTTTGTTATCACCAGTAAGAAAGGCTGCCTAGAGACTTAATGACTATGTTTATTTTAGACTAAAGAAGATTTATTATCTCACATTTTATAAGCTTACTCTTCTTACAAGCACTTCTGAAAAAAGTATTGTTAAAATCCATCTGGGACAGTTGGACAGTCAGTCATCTCCCTTTAGCTCTTCTCATACAGTTGGAGCTTGATTTCACAAACCTTGAAGCATTTCAAACCATTTCTCTCTTTGTTTTTACATTGTCTACCTTTTAGTATGAGACTGGCTTTGTTAGTTTCTCATCATAATTTATTTATCTATAAAGCAGTTAAAAAAACAGAAAACAAACAAAGTGCTGCACAGATGAATAACAAATAAGGTAGAATAATATAATGAAATATTATATTATATCATATTATATTAGATTCGATTTTTGGCGGCGAGTATATTGTGACTTTAAATTTCTAATTTTTGACCATCACTTATATTATAGCTTATGTTTTCATTAACACAGTATAGTATTCATTCTTTTTTTAAATTGAGATTTTTTATGAATAAAAATCAGCAGGTACGTTTTGTAAGTAGAGTGACAAGGGTCAAATGCAAAACTTGTTCAAGCCTCTAATAGAGTAGATAATGATAAAATATCCACTATTTTAAATGTTTTGTTTTCACTAGTAAACAGTCAAGATGAATGACTGTAAAAAAAATAATTGTGATTAAAACTGTCCAGAAAAAAAAAATACTTCCTTTGGTTAGACCAGCTACTTCAAAAAGTAAACAAAACAAAAATGTCAAGGAATCCAAAGTTGGTAAATAAAAGTAAAATTATGCTTCCGTAGTAATAAAAATATTAAATCAACACAAAAAAGCATGATCAGTTTAAAATGATCATGTTTTTTTTTGTTTTTTTTAAAGTTAAATAATTATGTTAAGTATCGAACCTGTTTAGGATTTCCCTTTATTTTTTTTTCCAGATGGAGATCCAGTATGGCACAAATCTCCACCAAACCAGAAAGGATAAGGGGGTACTCTATAGACCACGGGTAACCAATTAAAAAATCAGCGGGGTCCAAATAAAAAAAATATCAACCAGTAAAGGTCCGGAGACATTTTTAATTATAATCTGTTACTTTAAACAGAATTTAACACTGAAATATAATGAGGTGTTTATACATCCATGTTATATATTGAATTTTTAAATACAAAAAAATAATAAAAAAAATCAAAAATTTTCTATTATAAAATCTAAAGTGTATGTTAAAGTAGAGAACAGCAATCTTTCAGTTTGGTATATAGACTATTTCCTGATTTGCATATTTTATAAAACACCTGAACTGACCGTTTGTTTTTGTTTTTTGGAGTTTTTACGGCACTAGTGGCTCTTTTTTCGGCCGGGGCAGTAGGATGACAGGTAAAGGGGTATGAGAGAGGGAGAGAAACATGCGGCAAAGGACCACAGGCCAGATTCGAACACTAGTTGGCCACGTCGGGGACTAAGGCCTCCGTACATGAGTGTGTCTAATGGAGCCTAGGCGGAAGTTCAACTGAAGAAACTCATTGCTTTCCTTCATCCACCTGCGACAAAGACAATCAGGTTTGAACAACACCTCCACGAAAACCAATCGGCATCCAAAGCTCATCTTAAAAGACCTTCGATACGCACCTGTCTGCTCCTCTGGGCAGTCGGCGGATGCGATGTGACTTCATTCAGATGACCAAATTTCAACCCACCTCCAGCCCCTCCTCCACCATCGTAGCTAAAGCTTCATCAGAGTGTCATTCCTCCCAGACTCTTACTGCATTCCCTGTTTCATCTTAACCGGTCCAGCAAAGGACAGCCATGTTTAGCCTGGTTCTGCCAGAATAGTATGAGCTCTAGTATCAGCTCACGCAATCCACTGGATCTCCCCATAAAGCTCAGCATACTGTCTCACTAACCAGTAGTCTACAGACTGACCAACTTCATCTATCTCCACTCCACCACCAGTTTCAGGCCTGGGGGGATACAGCCCTATTCTTTGCTCCTGTTCATGCATATCTATCAAAACTAAGCGCTATGTTTCCTGCCGAGGTCTGAGCGCCAAAGACAAAGTAATTGTATCAATAAATTTCTCCTAATTGTCTTTTCTCTTTTTGTGAGTTTTTCAGATTGAAAAAGTACCTAGCAGCAGCAGCCCTGACGAACACAGCTCACTGGCTAATTAGCATCACATGCAGCCTTGTGCAGGACGCTCTGGAGGGCTTTACCGTACAAACAGGAGAAGCAGCGCAAGTGAAGTTAGACACTTGTCTAACAAATTCTTTAAATCAGGTTGGGTCCGGCTTAGCCAGCAGGTGGGTCCAGATCCGGACCGTGGTCCGCTAATCCGTGACCTTTGCTATAGACCATAGATGGGTGAAGAATATTCAAAGGTATAAGAAACATTAGAAAACATTTTTTTGTGTGTTTTCCACCTCTGTCTAGAAAGCTATATTGGTTTATAATGGTGTATTGTCATGTTTTGAACAGGAATTTTTTTTTAACTGGGTGTTGGGGAGTTACTAGATCTTATAGTTGCTGAAGATTATTTTCTTTGATTGGTATTAATTAATGTCAAGCTGTTGCTTTACTGTGGGAGATTGCAGAATGGTCAAGTTCTACTTAGAAGTCGCCATCTGGCTTTCTGATAATTCTATTTAGGCTTAAAAATCAAACTGCTAAGTTGAACGCTTTGTGTATATAATCTTATTTCATCATGATCAAAAGGTTTTCTGTCTTTTTTGTGTAGGCATTTAATCTGGCTATGCATTACGGCGTTTTCTGATACTGCCACCTGTGGTCAAAACACCTGCAACACCTTTCTGCTCTCATAACTCCCCCTGGTATTTGGAAATAATCTTTTTACCTTACGTGGAGTTTCCATTGCTGTATGAGTTGAGCTGAATGCCGGTCGCTTCTGAGTGTCCACAAAATCAATCTTTAGTATACTGGAGAAGATTATCAGTCATCCAGGTCATAGTCATTCCAAAAAAGTAAAAACTTACATAAATTCATAGGTGATCATTCTCAAATTCAGAGATTTTAAAGTCATTTTATGATGTATATTTGAATACCCTGTAGACTTTGCATCTGGTCCTGTTTGTACTCAGAAGTTTGAATTTAGGAACAAGGTGTAAGAAATTTGGCACATTTATTCAAATCATTATTGTTTAAACTCCTTCCAACATGCTGCGAAACACAAGCCCTAAACAGTGTGACATGTGAGCCCCATTAGGGTGATCTTCCCCCAAGTATTTACCAGCATATTTTTACCACAACTCATTATACAGAATGAATTAGCAGGGCTGATTCTGGTAATATATTGTCATTTGTAAATGAACGTGATGCACCTGTCAGAGAGACTCATTTGCTAATAATAGGCTTCCATTAAATCAGAAACATCCTCTCTGATTTCAGCTCACTCCTTAGGCGTCTGCATTGTACTACTCTCCTATTTTCTTTTCCCTCTTTTCATTTGTTTCAGCGTCAATCCTTTTTTAACATGATGTCAGATGAATTACAAGAGAATGGAGTTTAAACAGGTGTTTATATGCACAGTAATTGGATTTGTGACTAACTATCACTTTTTGAGGGAACTTTTTCACCTTTTACAGATTCTGGCTTCAAAAATAACACTGTTCAGGCTTTAAAGTAAAAATATGTGTGATATTAATAACTAATCAGTTGCAGTACATCTTCATTTTTGTTTAAATACTTTATGTAAACTCATTTACCCTCTTAAATTACTTAATGCAAAAAAAAATGATAAACAACTGTCATTCAAAGGGTAAAACACACTAATACAACTTCAACGTTTATTTACCTTTCAGCTATTATCATATTAAATGGGTACCTTATGAGAAATTATAAAATTAAAATAACAAATAAATGCCATTATTTGTTTAAATGTTCTGATCCAGCGATTTTTTTTTTCAAATCAGATCTCACATTCGGTCAACATTTTTTTTCTTTCTTCAGCTTTTGATTTTTTTTTAATGGTTTTAATTTAAAGCTTTTATTCTTTACTTGTCTTAAATACCAATTTTTTTTTTATATTGATATACGCCTTGGAATCCTTTAGATTTTTTTTATTTGCTTTCCTCTAATTCAAACTTTTACTACATCTAATATTTGTAGAACTACTTTTTTACTGTTTAACTGAGGTCAAATATTTTGGCTTTACTGACTATAACTTGCTGTAATTTTGGCACATTCCTCCTCACATAACTTGTATTACAGTTGAGTCTGTTGACCTCCTTGATCCAAGTGTCTTCAAATGAATGGTTTTTGGTATAAAGGTCTATCCTTGCTTTTAATTTTGTTGTAAGCATTAAATTGATTTAAATGTTTATTTTTCCAAAGAAAGTAAGAAATCTAAGGAAAGACTGTCCACTGACTGCCAGCCTTTGTGACACAGTCCAATGTATCAGTAAAGTTGAATATGTTAAGTCTAGCAAATATATCAATTGCTTTAGTTAAACCATCTGTCTACAGAAACACAAGACCATGGAGTCTAAATTGATTACGGTAATAAATAACTTAGCGTCAGTTTTTGTCTGATTATAGAAAAACATCAGCATCAGATCTGATACTGCATTAAATATCTTCTATATCTAGTATACTTGGTTCTTATAAAAAAGATATTTCCATTTGTGTCCCAAACAACAACACTGGGTGACTCTCACCCATACAATTACTGATCTAATTGCCTAGATATAACAATTTATTAAGTTATTACATACATTTTTGCTCTAGCATAGATAATGTTATTTCATCCCTGTCTCTGACGAAACTCTAAATTTCCCTCTATAACTGGTTACAATGACAGTGGACAATGGTTTCTCAGGAAGGTTTTCTTTTTGTACTTCTCCCCACTTGTCTCCCTGCAAACTTTAAACTGAAGCCGCACTCATTATAGCAGAGATTACAGATGCCTATTGGTCCTCATTAGTGGCCACTGATCCTTGGCTCGGCCCATGTCTTAACATCTTTTAATTATAATTCTGGAAATCTAATCAATGTTATAACTCAAATTAATCCCCCCTTTGCACGTATTTTCTCCCCTTTCATTTCATGATGTTCTTGGCTCGAAGGCTCAAAGGCTGTTAGAAGGAGGACTCGTCTATTGCTGCCACGTTGTGACATGAGGGGTGAGGAGACCTTGAAGTGCTTCCATTGGAGGGACAAATTGGAGATCTAAATAGGTTTTCCACTCAAAGGTAAATAAGAATCACAATATATTTACCAAGTTTATTTATTTCAGTGCAGATTTCAAGTTGCAGTGATTCAGATGCCAATATTACCTGTTAGCGGTAACAGAGGAAGAAGGCCTCTTGATTTTTCCTCTAAATGCCATGCAAAGATTTTGCTCTCCAGCCAGGCGCTGTGGTGTGATGTGAAGTGAAAGCCAAGGCAGGGTTTGGCAATGGACGGCCATTTTGTGTCTCGTCTGATGTGTGGTTTTACTGGGTGTCACTTTGGCTTCATATCACAGTCAACAGTAGATGCAGGCAAAGCTGCAGGTCTCATTAGAGCAACTTTACAGAAATGAAAAAAAAAAAAACCACTGCATTAATATATATTAGTTCAGAGTCTCTAATTTCAAAATTATATTTTTCCATTTGTATATCACTGGCATGTTTTTTAATTTTAAACGATTTACTATAGTAGCAGCTATACTCACCATTGTTAAAAAGAAGACATGCATTCTGTGGCTAATTTATGATCGCTGATAATGTGAGGTTCTGAACAGCGAATCCAGACAGTGACACCTCCTGATTTCTGTTTGAGAATTAGGAATATAGATTAAAAAAAAAAAAAAAGTGCAGTTTTTTGCACTGTTGCCATGCAGCAAGAAGCTCCTTCAAATTCCAGCCCAGGCCTTTTCAAATGGAGTTTGCATGTTCTCCCTCTGGATGCATTGTTTTCTTCTGGGTACTCTGACTTATTCACACAGTCCAAAAGCTCCTTGATTGATTGATGTCTCTAAATTGCTCCTAGGTGAGTGTGTGAATAAATGTCTGTGTCTGACTTTGACTATGTTTCTCTGACCTGTCTGGAGTGGTCCTCTCAGAGAAAGAGAGTGAAGCTGCTGTTCAACTGAATTCACGATTCAGCAAATATATTCTAAAACTAAAATAAAAAAAATGTTCTGAAAACAAAAGCATTTTTCTCCTTTTGTGCTTCTTCTGATTTACTTTCTTAACAACTCAGAAATGTATATAGTATATTTTGAGTCATCCTCTCTCTGTATCAACATTCACACTAAAGAGTGTTGCTGCTAGTTGAGCCAGCCAGGACAAATGTTTGACAGGTTTACAGTTTAAGTAAGGAAAAAAAAAAGATCAAGCCTAAAATCTGGTAGTTCCAATCGGTAGCCAGTTAAAGTCTAAAGTAAACACAGCCGTAATATCACTGACCTAACTTTCTATAAATAGAGGACAGAATATGAAAAAGAACATCTGCAGAATTCAAATACATGCTTTGCTTTTTATTTTGTTTGCCCACTACCAACCACTATCACATAGACGGACAGTTGCAAAAATGTACAAGACAGACAGGCTATCCATATTGTGGTCTAATAGTCAGAGCCAGGTGCAGGAAGAAGGGGGAATAAGGTTGTGTTTATTAGCAGCTCCCTTGGTGTTCTCTAAATTGCCTTGTTTGCTCGGCACAAGCACACAAACAGATGCTGTCCTCTCTGCTCTGGGTAATTCTCTGAGTCTCTGGGTATTTACCGAAAGGCCCACCCGTACCACACACATTTGTGCCAGTGTATACAATCTCTGTACACACACACACACACACACACACATACAACAGACAACCCATTGGCGAAACATACACTTGTGTGCTAGATTTGTAGTACAGTTTGATTCATGTGAAGCAGACATTGTCACTCCAGATAAGTAATTGGACTTACCCCTTTATATCAGACCTCACAGTCTGCAACAATCTCAGGGACAGAATTTCACTCTTATTAAGAAAATCTGCATTTAGGAGGAACCAATGCTATCCGTTGAAATTAATCTGCTTTGACTGATCCCTAATGTGACCAGAGTCATCGAGTAATTATTGTCTGGATGGCTGTGCACCAGCCTCATAACCACCATAACCCCCCCTCCCCAACATTCAAGCCAGCCCTGGTGTGTGAATCCCTCTCCAGCAGGCTGGTTACAGTGGCCACGGCGGGCGTGTCATTAAGCGCTTGATCAGTGAGTCATGATTGGCCTGCCCTGTATTATTGTGATTAACGTCCAGCCAGCAGACGAGTGTCCTGTTGTCACCAGTGATACGGTCTGCGGTTTTGAGACTCTCTGGGTTGAAGCTGGTATTTTGAATGTGCAGAACACACAACATCCCAATCCCCCGCCCCCCAAAACACACACACACACATCCACACACACACATTTCTTCTAATTTCATCAGTCACAAAACTGTGTACATGCAGAGTGTCCAGCACCCTTACCCCAACTATCTGTTTTGTCTGTATGTCTTCTCACATTAGCTGACCCACCACCCCTTTTTGCAGCTTGAAGGCTATATTGCATGCCCATCGGCTCACATGCCTCTTGTCTCTGCACTGAAATCCAAAAACTTTCCTTTTTACTGTCTTATGCAGGGATGTTTAAATGTAACCAATTAAACTGTGCTAACATATTTTATGCAATTCATTTGAGTTTTATCAATATATCTTACCGGTAGTGATTTACTAGCTAAAGCCAAGATGCTTTTTCCTCCATACAAAAAAATATTCTGTGACAGAGGCCTTAAACATAACTGAAATAGTTAGAAACCTTTAAAAATCTTATTTAACAGAGAAATTAACATGACTACCTGCAAGTCAAGGAACTCTTCTGGTGTTTTTAAAATAGTTTAGAAGACTAAATAAGCAGTAAGTTCTGCAGTAGCTGTCTCTTCCATCTGAAAGCACACAGGCTGTCCAGTGTTTGGTGATGCAAAAACTAAATTCTTATCAGAATGTTCGGGAAGAACATTTAGGTTTTTTTTTTTTTTGATTAAAAGTATATTATTAGAAAGTAAATGGACCCTGTCACATATTTTTGCACCATTAATCTCACTGGTTGCATTCAGATTAAATCATTATATCATGTTGGAAATAATTATTTCTATGTTTAACACTTTTGATTCAAATGTTGTTAAACTTAAGCATTTTCACCATAATCATGAACTGTATTTGTAGAGCTTTAAAACAACCAACAGCTGAAAACAAAGTGTTGAACATAGTTCAAAATAATAAAACACACAGTAAAAGAATAAAATGCAGCATAAAGATATAAACCGTAACAAGACAACTTGACCGGAATTATGATATTGAGCATATGTGCAAATATACTGTAGTAAACAAAGAAGTAATCTCCCCAGTGGAGTTGGGGAAAGAAAGAGGAAAAGCCCAAGCGCAAGTGTGAAAAAGCTTAAAAAATAATAAAAAGCCGATAGGGATAAGCAATGGATAACAATGAATGAGTAACCACTGCCAGCAGGTGGGGATGAGGTACAACAACGTTTACGCCTGCTAATCTAACCCAGAGCAAAAATGATTTTCAGGCTCAAAAAGGACTAAGTAAAAAGGCTATTAGGACAAGTAAGAATTACACATTAGTAAATTGTTTTGGTGTTTTTTGATAGGAATGTGACTTAACAAATGTACATGCTTGCATAAATTTGATAAAGTCAAAATGATCACAGGGATTAGTTTAAGGTAGGCAGCCAAAGATAACATGAATATTTATCTGAGCATATTTCTCAATCATAGTAGGAAATGATGGAACTACACCAACCCCCTTCTCTTTTAGTTAGATTATTGGATGAACTGAAAAATGCTTGGCTTATTTTTAACTTCTTGCTTCTGCCCAAAGCGACAAAGGGGAGATATTCAAAATGGCTAACAAATCAAAGGAGCTAATTTCAGAGGAAATAGCTGCAATCATTTGTTTGTGTTTTAGATTATTTAGCTTTAACAACTGAGAAGAAGAAATGAGACTTTTCATGCATCTGTATGTGGATTTCATTCTTTCTTAATTACTCCCTAAACTCAGACCCCTTTCTCCTGACTCTCATGTGTCAGTGGATAGAAAGAAGTCAGTTTTGATTACAATGTAAACGCTGGAGCATCAGACAAAAAAATAGGGGGGTGGTGTTTAACATGCTGATATGCATTCTATCAGGATGATTTATGCAAATTATGCACATTATTCCCGCAGGAATGTCTCTTCTGAAAGTGCCAGGATAAATTGCCGGAAATTAGCCATAAAATTCACTGTGCAGGGAGTGTGAGGTGAAGGCCGCCGAGGAGCCAAGGACATCGGGCCATCGCAGTTACGCTTGGCCTGCCCTGCCTCTCTCCCCCCATGCTTTGGCATTCATGGCTGTTAAAGACCTCCGCTCAGACAGATACGCCAATGCCTCAAGAAGCAGCTCTGCACATCAGGAAGATCAGCCAAGCAAGTGTTCCACTAACGCTGGGGTTTCATGCTCCAGTAAAGTGACAGATTTTCAACAGAGATATGTGGATTATCTTTTTTTTAATGCCATAAGCTCAAACCCATCCATGTAGGTACTCATGAATTTCACAGAAAATATGAAACTGGCCTTTGATCTTGCTAGTCTTTTGGGTGTTTTACATCACTGTTTTCACTGAAAGCCTATTGATAATACATTTTATTGTCAACATTACACTCCTGTAGCAGTCTGATGTTTAACTGATGTTTAATTTGATGAAGGTTTTTGTCTTCATCAAAACACAAAATCAAAGACTGTACCACATAAAGTCTTCTTGAAAACTGCAGACTGTGTGTGAGTGCAACAACAAAGAAGCATGTGTGTGTAGTGAACTGAGCAGTGAGTAATTCTTGCTGTTATTGTGTCATCCTCAAGTCTTTATTTTAATGTGGAAGCCAGAGTTAATGAATATCACAGAGAGCAGATGAAATCCCCATCGCCTTGACTCTAATGAACCTTGAGAGGGTCAGGATCTGCATTTTGATCAGGACGAGTGATCCCCGCTGCAGCACATACTCAAAACACACCAAAACATGCACAGATATCCAATACCGGTGGGATTTTACTTATTTGTTTTTTACAGTTAAAGCATTGGGCTTCTTGCCGCTTCTGCCTGTTCACATGATGCAGTGTGGCTGCTTGGTCTGTTCTAATAAAACAGCGTAGCACATTATCTGATTATTAAGGTCACATGAATGGAAAGATCACAGCTGTCTTAACTGCTTTGTAGCCTTTGCGCATACTGTTACTTTTTAGTCTCAGGATTTTGAGTATGGTACAAAAAGTACTGGCATAAATTCATTAGTCAAATTATAATTTTACCTTCAATAGGTTAGAATAAATGCTTCCTTCTGTGCTTATTTACTTAGTGTGGAGAAAATGCCTCTTTAGGAAGTAATAGTTTATAATAAAACCATTGTTAGGAGAAAACTAGTGACAGCTTAAAGAAAAATCCAACAAAACTGTAACAACTCTAATATTTCTTTTTTTACAGTTTCATTAAAAAAAGATCAACTAAAAGATTTTAGCAGCTTTCCAAGAGTTTGATTTGGGGATTTTTTATAATATGGCAAAGCTGGTTGTTGCTTTTATGTACTATTAAAAATGGGAAAGAGTCAGGTGTTTAGTGATACTATATTAGAAAACACATTTGAAAATACATTAAAATGGTGTTTGCATTTCAATACCACTGCTTTTCCTTTTTCTAATGTTTTTATATGAACGGTCAGCTTCTTTGCTTTGATCTTTTGTTCCCTTTTATTTTTACTTGTAGACGGTTTAGGTGACTGTCCGCTTTGATTATTAATCCAAGAGTCTGTGTTAATAATCTGCTTCTATTGGTCTTATGTAATGTACTAGTTTTTTTCAGAAAACTGCATGACTTTAATCATCAAAATTAACTCAAAAATAATGCTTAAAGTTTATCGCTCACCACAAAAGTAAATGTTCTTTTGTCTGATACTCTAATTTAAGATACACCTGTAGCCACACACCTATCCTTGCCTTGTTATAATCAGAGCCGTAATCTAACAGTCCAACACAACTTGAGCTTCAACAAACAAGGCTGGTATTCTGTAATACACAGGTTTATCTCAAATCAGAGCAAATCTCTACATATCTTTAAAGCTCGTCGTGAAAGCATTGCATGTTATTTTCAGAGTGATTATGCATCTTAAATAAAATATTCATTAATTTCTCTCTTCTTACATGTCTTCACCAGGTGTACCAATAAAGTGGAGAGCACAGAGGAATATTTAAAAAAAAATCTCAAAAACACTTACAGGCATCAGCCCTCCTGTTTTCTTTGGCCCCATAAGGACTCTTAGCAAAGCTGCACCTGTTTTTGTTTGCTCAGCTCCATGATGAATTGTTTGTCTTTATTTTTGTTTTGTTTTTGGTGCAGTAAATACACACTGTTTAATCAGAGGGGAATAAAAGAACATCAGATTACGGTACAAACAGAGCCATCGGTAAACAGGGATTAGGGGATTAGGTGTTCTAATCTGATTAATATGGCAGCATCTGGAATTTTAGAGATGTTACTCAATGGTGGAACTCTGGATGAGAAGATAATCACACTTTATTACGTCATTTATTGTCCTCAGTTAGAAGTTTTAGAGCCGAATAAACCACCATATGTTTACTGGACCTTTAGCGAGATTAAAAACATTTCCTGAGTGACAGATTTGGAGCACTTGGAAAACATTGTAAATATAGAGCTCCATCAGTAAGTTAGCTAGGGATGAGAATTCCCTGGTTTTCTTTTAATCAGCTCTGATTAAAGATGGGGATGTAAAATCTGAAAATTGGACAAGCTCAGTTAAGCAGAATGTACTTTTAAATATGCAGAAAAGCTAAAGATTTGTGTAATTTGGTATTCTAGTATTTTTCAGCTACGTAAACAAGCAGAAAAAAGACATTTGTACAAATTTCATCTAAATGGAATTAAAATGGATCACAACGGTTAGGGGTGGAAGAATGAAGCTTGGAGTACGACTCGTTAATAATTATCATCACGCAACTCTCTGATTTGGTATGGTTTCAAAACGTATCACAGGTCTTAAAGTATTGGTTTTAAAGTAAATGCATTCATCCTTAAAATATTTAGCTTTAAGCTTTTACAATATTTTGGCTCCTTTTTCTTTGAACAGTAATTGTGATATGGGAAAATTTTATCTGGGGCGTCAAATTTATCGTCCTGCTGAAGGTTAAAACACCTAAAAATTCCCCAAAAGTCCACTTTGAAGCCAATCTGTTCATAATGATAGAGCTATGACCTTCATTGCAAAGGTGAGGGGTTTAACTATATGATAAAGGCTTTTGTTTTAGTTCGACCCCCTCAGATGCAGATTTATTAGCATACATCTTGTGTGCACAACAACACGGCAGAGCAATACAGGGCTATGAGTGGCCTGACAACAATGAATTACCACCCAGAGGTTGATTTGGTACCTCAGCCAGTGCAGCACATATATCTACTGTATGACACAGCGCAGATGAATCCGCTGGCGTGGTTTTGCTTGTTACTGATAGGATATTCAATTCACCCACTTTATGTATATTTTGACTTTAATGTTCATCTTCCTTTGCATATATGGCGACTCTATTATGAAGGGGACACCCTGCTGAAGTGTGATATGGTAAATTTGACGTTTTCTTGTTTATTAAGTTGGTGCTCTTTTACTCTTTATCTTCTATTTTTATTCATGGGGCTTTTTTCCTTGTTTAAAGTGCCTTAGAGACAATTTAATTTTTATTAGACTTATGATCCAGAGCAGTGTTTTTATTCTATATAAGTAGGCGTTGTACGAAAAAAACAAAAGTGTAAATTTTACTTCTGGCAAGACCAGCTTGCAACATGTGAAGGACAAACTATAACAGGCTGTTTGATACAGAATGTCTCACTTTGTTCAGGTAGATCTAAAGTTTATTGCACCTTTACACATGTTTTGCTTTGCTGTTAAAGGTTGTTTTTCTACACATATGGCTCTTTCTACCCCCTGGGGAATTTCTTCCCTGTGGCCTAATGTGAATATTAGTATGGGTTAACTGCTTTACTCATTTGTGCATCAATGCATATTGCATAATTAATGTTTTTTGTGAAGTCTCAGTTTCCACACAGCAGGAAGGACGAATGAAACAATAAACATGTTAGTGAGGTCCTGCAACCGGAGTTTCTGCTCGTTTCTGCTCTTGATTAAAAAGAACCTTCTGATGTGGATTTGAAGTATTCAAAACTGTGATAGGATTAAGGGGCACCTTGCTATTTTCCTTGAAAACTCTAATTTAGATTGGAGATTTGTTGGAGACAAATTGTCTACCTCAATAAAATGCCTCCTGTTTTTTACATCTGCAAGATGTTCATTTGAAATCTCATGCCTAAAAGTTTCCAAAATTTATAATATGAAAAAAATAATAGCCAAGTTATAAGTTATACACTTTTACGTAGCGATCAGAAGAACAACACAATGTTTCTTGTCTACGATCCCCTTATGTATGCATATTAAAGTGCAAAGTTATTCATAACCCTGGCGGATTTATGGTTAAAGGAATCTTGTAATTTTACTAAAATTTTTCTGCTTTCTTAAGGTAGTAATATATATATATATTTTTTTTTTTCTGTTGCTCAACTAGAATCTCATATTTAATCTGTGAAAGAAACCAAATCTTGGGGTGATGGTAAAGAGGCTCATTACCAGAGATAAGTGGGCAAATTTCAATGGAAACACGAAATATTGCGGATTGAACATTGTAGTGCCCATAAATATTCCCAAACGTTATTGAGGTGGCTGTACATAAAAACAGCATTTACCTTTATGCCTCCACTTATTTGGAATAAATTCCCAGAAAAACGTCAAGATGCTGAAACCCTCAGTTGCTTTGAATTAAGATTAAAATGCAGTTGTTTAGATGACTGTGCTAACATTGCTTGTTATATTTACAGTTCGTTTCTTTCATTTTCTTATCATTACATTAATATTTCTTTACCGTTATGCAACCATAACATACTTTTCTTTTTTTTTCTTCATTTACAGCACTTTGAATTGACTTACTACAGAAACATGCTATATAAAAACAAACATGCCTTATTTTACCTTCCTTATTTATAATTACTTGACATTTATTTGTTTCCAATAAAATACAATCCCAAATAAATACCTTCTTTTAAGCTAAGTATTATTGACTAAAGTTTAATATCTAAATCTAGCAATTTGAACTTTTTATCATTCACCAAACATGTTTTACTGCTTTTGATATTGAATGGCTCATTTTTCAAGAGATAAGATGGATGGATGGATGGATGGATGGATGGATGGATGGATGGATGGATGGATGGATGGATGGATGGATGGATGGATGGANGATGGATGGATGGATGGATGGATGGATGGATGGATGGATGGATGGATGGATGGATGGATGGATGGATGGATGGATGGATGGATGGATGGAGTGCTGGTTGTTGGGATGACCTGCACAATGCTGTGCATAACAAGACACACATCTTCGCATCATTTGAAATTTAGAAGCAAGGCATCCTTTTTTGTGACTTAAGCTATTTGCATTTTGCTAAAAAGAAAAAACAGATAATTCTAAGCTTTTTATGTAGAATTTGGAAACATTTGCTCACAATGGTTTGTAAAAAACCCCCCAACATTTTACTCAAACAACCATTAATTACTAAAACATAGTTGTAAAGCTGGAGACATGGTGAAATTTACAGAGTTTCTAAATCTAGGCCTTGCCATACCCATTTTACCTAAGCTCATGCCCCATATACAGTAGCTCTGGTGAAGTTCCCAATCAAAATTCAACAAATACTTATTAAACAGCACAAATATCTGCTTTAAAACATCTCACAGCGTTAAAGGAAAATATAAGGGGATAAGGAGACTAAAGAGTTATACACAGTACAGTCTTTATGGAATAAAAGCCAGATGTATTAAAATTATTGCCATAAAGGTTTAGAACACACAAATAAAACATGCATATTTATGAAGAGACTTTGAAGATGTAAAGTGGCCAAATATTTTATATCAAAAAGGGATTATGGTTTTATAAGACCGTTAAAGTGAAGAATTGTTCATAAAAGCTGAACTTAGTAAAGCTGTTCCCTGTTTTTTTAGACATCTTCCCCTTTAAACTACAAACAAACTTTTATTACCAAACCAAATAAAAAAAAATCCTTATCTTTGATAAGAATAACATTCAAACACATAAATTATTCATATCTTTGTGTTGTTAACCTTACACTATGTTGTCAAAGTTTCTATTGGAGCATTATGCAGGATGTCACTTTAAAGTTAGTGTTTTTGAACAGTGGAGCAACTTAGGTTTTGTAATTTTATAATCATTTCGCAGTATGTCTCTGTAGTTTATTGCATTTTTTTGTAATCTATAAATGGAAGTGTGACATTATTTACATTAAGCATTTTTAGTCATAGTAAGCCTGTTCGTTTTACAGTGAAATAGCCCTATATTTATTTTTACAGGTTTGATTGTATGCTGTAAGTAGGGCTCATTTTACAGAGAAAATTGAAAAATAGTTTCTATTAATTAGGTGTCACAGGGGCGGTTACAGTATGTTATAATTTGTCCTTTGATTTAAACTGTTTAATAATCCCAACTGCAAACATTTTCATGAGCTGTATAATCAGATCACTAAGTAAGATTGTAGAATAAAAAGGGGCCAAAGTCGCTGCGGCTGCAGCTGCGCGCTCATTAAAGACAACAAACTCCGACAATGATTGAACAGCGGTTAAATTACGTGTCTTAATGACATTGTGAGGGCGTCATCGTCTTTAAACGACGAGTTTAATTATGTGCAGGCAGGTATTACAGCATCACCTTTTTTTTTTCTTCTTTTCTTTCTTTTTTTTTTTTTTGAAATCCTATTGCGCATCGTGAGGCAAATCATTTTTAGTTGGAATAATAATATTAATCGGATTTCCTCTTTTTTTAAAAGATTGATCTGTTTCCATGTTCCCTTCAGTCATTCCCTCAGAGGATTTGGCGCAATTTCGAGCTCAAAGTAGAAATTATTGACACCTATAGAGCCAAGAAACTTCATATAACTCAGCTTCTTCTTGCTCATAAAGACTCATGTTCTGAATGTGTAACGCGTCAGAATCTAAATCTGTCAAGATGATGGAATAAAATGTATATATTTGTAGATCGCTGCACATGAAAATGTGTTATAAATTGCTGTAAATAAACTAAATTTAACTATGATAAGAATACAAACCAAAAGCAGCTCTCTGATTCAAGTTGCTCTGTCTGTGATAAATAACCAGATATATTCTAATGTTGTTCAAAATATTTTAATAAAGCTTTTCCACACTCAAATACATACAAACGGCCCTCTTTGCTCTGATAACAACGAAAGTATCTACAAGAATAAATTAAAGCCTGACCTGACAGCGCGAATAATCTGAACGAAAATCATGAAAAAGGGCAGAAAAAACATCCACCTCGAAAAAAATATGCAATGCAAGCATAAATATCATAAATACTCCAAATTAAAAAAATCACAAAGACACATTTAAACACCTTGTAGACTTAAATGTATTCTTTTACCTTCTTTTTAATTATTATTAATCGATTGAGAAAGCCATTTCAGCCAAATAGATATAGGCCAGTGGATCATTTGTTGTCTGTATTATTTAAATCCCCTCATCCGCAACATTCACTAGAAAAGTTCTTTAAAAAATGGGCCCGTGGTTTAGAAGTTAAAGTAAACACATGGAAAGCAGCAGAGTGAGGTGGGTGCTGTTGCGCTCCGGGAAAGTAAAAGTCGCGCCCGTTTGGTCAGATCATCTCCACAGAGGGTCCATCACAGAGCAACAGGCCTTTAATTCGGCTTCTGTCTGGCCTGCAGTCACACCAGCACTTTAAAGATGACTTATGTACACAATCAAGTGTTGTTTTGACAGAAAAAAAACAAGCGAGTTTTAATGCGTTTAGTAAATATTATAAAAAAATTACTTTTTGTCTCTACTCGATCATCATTCATGTTTTTTTTTTCCTTTCTTGTGTGCTTCTTTGTAGTCTTTGTTATCAGTTTTAAGGCTTGTCAGTGCACTGTTTGCAGAGGCTGGACGCGGCGTTGTTGAACAGGGCGCATTTGTCAGGGCAGGAAGACGCAGCCACCCCGGCGGGGAACGGGTATCCGGGCGCCTGATCGTATGCGCCCAGACCGGGTGGAGGAGCTGCCAGCGCGGTGGTGGCCGGTATGGAAGCCGCGGAGATGGCCTGCCCCTGGTTCAGGTACGCGACCAGTCTCCTCATCTCCTCCAGTGCCTGCGCCTGCATCAGGATGTAGTTCTTTGCCAACAGCAGGGTGGCGATTTTGGAGAGTTTACGCACAGACGGGCTGTGCGCGTAGGGGATGACCGCTCGGAGCTCATCCAGCGCGTCGTTCAGGTCGTGCATCCGCCGTCTCTCCCTGGCGTTGATGTTGAGCCGCAGCATTTTCTGCTCTTTGGTTTTCTTACCTCCTCCTTCTGCTTTCCCCCCGGCTGCTGTTCGTACATCTGTCAGGAGGACCATGTCGCACCGCCCGTCGCTGTCATCGTCGGGGCTCTGCTCTCCACCGCTGCTCTCAGCCGCCGAGGTCCTGTTGGCACTCTCCCCGTAC
This sequence comes from Cyprinodon variegatus, assembly GCF_000732505.1. Lineage (NCBI taxonomy): Eukaryota > Metazoa > Chordata > Actinopteri > Cyprinodontiformes > Cyprinodontidae > Cyprinodon > Cyprinodon variegatus. The sequence goes on along the minus strand of NW_015150764.1, from coordinate 339,268 downwards.
TTAACGCACAAGGATCCGGTCGGAAGACCTAGAGTGCCGCCCCTGGTTCCAGCGAGTCCTCCGGGCTGGATCGGGTCCGGATCAACTTGATCAAAGCAGCCGATAGGGGACTGGCGGTCTCTGGGTGGCAGCTCCATGCTGGCAGAGGTTCTGAACGGGTCCATCTTTTTGCCCGACACGGCGCTGAGAGTTTTATGAAAAATGTCCCCTGCCGCGCCGCCGTTCAGGTTCATCCTCCGGTCCATAGCCTGTTGGGTTCTGGGAAATCCTGACGCCTCTCAGCGACTTTCTCCCTCTACTTGCGCGTCAGCGGCAAAGTTTGGGGCTCCTCTTGTCAGCTGAGGTGAGGTGATGAAGAAGGGACTTGAGTAAAAAGTATCGCTCTCTCTCTTTCTGTGTCTGTGTTGGATTCACCTTCAGATCATCACCATCATCCTCGTTACGCACAAGACGCTTCAGTCTTTTACATCATTATCCCGAGGCGGGTTATTAAAAAGGATTCGCCTATTGAGGCCGAGATAGCCGCCCTCCCCTTTTGCTCTCCACCCAATCACACTAACCTTTTAATTAACGCGGTTTAAACTGGGACGAACACAATAAGACAGAACAGTAGTTCACCCTCCGATTGTGCGTCTTTTCAATGTTTTATCCTGTGCTTTTAGACAATGTCATCGTCATGATATATTCTGCCTCAGTATTTTCTTTTGTACTATCACTATTTATTTGTCTTAAAGGATAGATGCAGTAAAAGCTGGTTTTCATTGTTTTTCTTGATTTATTATTATTTTTTTTTTTTTTGTCCAGCATAGAAACTTGTATGCTAAACTTGCATGGCAATTCACATCAGATAAATTGGCTGTGATACTCTTTTAATAAGTAGAGTTTGGAATGTCACTTTTATTAGCATTGATCTTTTTTGTCCTTATCCACAATCAATTATTTCATTTTATGCAAGTCAATTGTCTTCTAAGGCGGACAGCGGTCATTTCTGGTGGCTCAGTTAATATTACCCATGCTTATGCTGCCATCTTCTGTATAAAACAGCAAATCACGTTAGTAATTTTTTATTTTTTGTAACCAATCATCTTTGAAGGACAGACCTCCTGGACCGTTAATCAATACCAAAAGAGCTGATTAAGATCAGAAATAAAAACAGAGGAAAAAAATATTTATTCATATAAAAATGCTTAATGGGAGGTAAAAAAAAAAACCACAAAAAAATTAAGCCTTCATAATTTTCTGAGCCATAAAAGATAAAAATCTTTATATATTATATAAAAATGTTAAGGAACTTTTTAATAACTGATTTACATTAATGAGAAATAAATTTTCCCCAAAGCAGGCTCCACAAGATAATGCCATTTTCTTATTTAAATTAAAAAAAATTGACTGCGCCGAATACCAGCCTATCTTGGAAGAAGACTGATTTACTTAGACTTACACAAATTTTGTTTACACAGCTTTCCAACAGTAAATGAGCAGCAGCTTAGCAGTGAAAATGAACTTATCCATTTATAAACCCAAGAAGTGATCAAAATGTAAACAGTGTGAAAGAGACTTGGTGCAAAAGGGCATTGATGTGGAGGGTTCGTCGCACGGTGCAAAAATAGATGTTGTGCAAACTGCAGTAGAACCATTAAGTTGAGCTCTATTTTGAAGATTCACCATGTAGTGCAAATATGTTTACAGGTGTGATGCAGAGTCTTGTTTTGTGACTTGGTTAGAGTTTCAACAGTTCAACAGTTTTATGGCAGCGGGGAAAAAAGCTGTTGCAGAACCTGCTGGACCTACAGCAAATGCTTTGAAGTCTCTTCCCAGAGGGCAGCAGGGAGAACGGTCCATGGTGGGGGTGTGAGGGGTCGCTGATGATGTTACATTCAGAGCAGGAAGCCATTGACCTGAGAGTGAGCCAGGGGTTTATCCTCTTGCATACCGACACCCTAAACATTCAACTTTTTTTTTTTTCTTTTTTTTTTTAGAATGTTGATCTGGTAAATCTTGGACATAAGCTTTATCTTTTTTATATGTTGTGGTTGTATTCTGAATCATTACAGGTTTTTAATACTTAGCTTTCCTCCTATATAACTTTTTTTTCTGTTCTTGTGTTTTTTAGTACCTGATCTCCTCTTGGTCATTCATTCTTTTCTGAATTATTTTTAATTGTTCTGTGCTCCTCGTTCCTACTCTGTTTTAGTAGCCACTTCAGAGAGGTGAAAACTTTTAATATGTGCATTTAGTTCCTTTACTTCTAAAAGACATCCCATATTCAAAATCAGGGGAACCTCTTACACCCTAAGGGGGTATAAATAAATTTCTGCCTGACAAAAACACACAAAAGTAAATCACTTATAGCCTCACAGCTATTAGATTTAAGAAGAAACTTTTGGTACCTCTGTAAAGGTAAGATGTCATAGAATGGTTTTCTGGTGTCAGCACCATTGTAGCTTTGACCCTGCCTGAAATATTAGGGACAAAATACAAAATATTTTGCATTTTTTGAACCTCGCCAAAATTTTCTTTGAAATAAACATTGCAAAACACTACCAAAATATTATTTATAGCACAAAAAAGCAGTACAGACTTTTAAATCTAAATGTTGTGTAAAAATATACCAAATTTGGACTCAATCAGATGAATCATATTTATTTTAGAATAGTATTAGTGAGAAATTTCTTAGGCGGAGAGGCCATTTGGGCACATTTATCCAAAAATGTCACCAAACTGTGCCAAATGTGTTTTTTACATCAATACTGGGGGTTTGTTAAAATTACGAGGTCACGTAGCAGCTGGACCCACCGGTGGGTCCGTAGGGTTCTAGGGGTTAAAATTCATTTAAAATCTAGGATAAAAGAAAAACTTGTGAATATGAATCTCTTCATGGACGAAGCTAGTTGACTCTCTCCACTTTAAGTTGCTGTGTAAAGTTGGCATGCTGAACAGAAATGGACTTTTCTGACTTTTATTTATGAACTAATCTAAAATCACATACTTTTCTTTTCTACTGGCATACTGGAATACATTTGTGGTCATAACATGCCTACTTGCCCTTTAAACATTTTGACATGTTGACCACCTGGTATTTTCAGGTCATAATTATCCATTCTTTGAACTGCATAAAGACGGCATGCGCAGCATTACCAAAGGACAACCTGTTATATTAAGGGCAAGCTGGAATGGACCTCCACATTAGCAGACTACTTACCTTGGGGCTCAATAGGATGAAGGTTCTACACTGTTTCCAATCAAATAAACAACTCAATTACTTGCAGTCCAAATTAATTTCTGACTGGAAAGCTAAACTCAGCTATGAGAGTGTTTCGCTCAATGGATATTTGTCTCCTTGATTAAGATCTGAGGATGGGGAACAGCAAGAACGGTATGAATGATTAGTTCTTTCAGTAAATTAGGGACTTTGAACAGCTTTTCGTTCAGATCTGTTCCACCTCAACTCTGCAGGTGTCACTGAAGTTCACCAAGGCCTTGCAATCAGATAGTGCAATCTTTCCACCAACTCCTTAAGCATTCTTCTTCTCCTCACAGATTCCACTGGCACACTAAGAGCCAATTTTGCAATTACTCTCCCCAAGAAGCCATGTGTAAATGCTCAGTGAAATGCATTAAGGGACAAAATCTGCTAACAAGGTTCTGCTGCTTGTTACCATGGCATATTGCTGCACACACATTCAAGTTACCTTTTGCAGTGATTACAACCGACCCCTGCCAATTGAAACATTGTGAATATGCCACAGATTTTTCCCCGGTCTGAGTTTGACGCCTTGGCAGCTACATATTGTGAAACAGGAATGAGGTGGGCAAGAAAAAGGGCTGATTGTGCTTCCTGCAGTGAGTCACCCACTAGAGATAACCATGCTTGCCAAGGAATTTTGTTCTGAAATCGTGATTGATCTTTTTTTTTTAAAATTAGGGAAAATGTAGCATGAGAAGAGAAACATGAGATACTTGTGAAATTACTGAGCTTTATGCAGTTTATAGATGTTTAATAGATGTCATTATCTGAGGCTCTGAGTTATTTAGTGCTGTTCTGTGTCCATTTTGTTTATTTAAATTCCCCAGCTGTTGCTAACTACTAGGCATTCTCACAAACTGTTCTACATCAGTGTATTCAGACTCGTCTGTTTAACCATGTATTAATCTTACTTTTTATTTACTCTTACTTTTCTTTCATTTACTAACAAATCCATCTATAACTCTCACATGTTTCTCCAAGAGGAGGGTGTATGATTTAGGAACCTCATGTTTTCATCGTTGCAGATCATGTGTTAGCATCTCCACATCAGTAGACATTTCTTTGACAGTGGAGCAGTTTACAGTTGAGTCTGTTACAGTTATGGAGGTAGTTGGAAATGGCAGGGTACCGGTACTGGAAATGTTCACTCTGGAGGGTATGAACTAACGGGAGATGTGGTTGACACCTGTTGGATTTCAAATGATGTGCGATGACTCTGATAATACCTGCAGCAGAACAAACAGAGGCAGGTGTCTAAATTATCAAGGAAACCAAAGTGTGTTTACGATGTAGAAAGATCAAAGTACTTTTCTGCTTCCTTAATCCAGGGGTTATTAAGCTCTATCAGTTAATGTAACCTCAGACTCAGAGGTTGAACTAAGTGGGGCTTTATTTCACTCTGACTTTGGAACAGAGGATCAGATATTTCCTCTAATCAATCTGCAAAGGGGATCATAGGAGTAGGGGTGCTCCTAGATCAGTAGATCTACATTTCATAGCTGGTGGTGAGTACCGAAGAAGTATAGGGTATTCATGAGCTCCATGACCATAGTCCTGATGCAGACTGGAATTTCAACCTGGCAACTAGGCTTTCTCTCCTCTCTAAACCCTCTTGTGCTGATTTTCATGCCCACGTTCGTAGGATGTAGTCATGGAGAAAATGTTGTTGGCTGCCATTCAGCTGCTGTTTGACTGGGAAGGGTCATTTTGAATGGCTGCTACATTTATTCTTGAAATGATGACGTAAGAGAGATGCTTTGCCAACGGAACAAGACAATTTACATTTAAAATAAGAAAAAAACAATTGCATGGTCTTATTTCAAGTAGATATTATGTAATTATCCTATTTTTCAGAGTAGACATACTCATTCCATTGGCAAATCAACGCATTCGTACTCTTACTCGTCGTCTCCCGCCATTTAAAGCGGGGGCAAATCATCGTATTAAGTGTATTTACCTACTCAAATTACGAGTAAATACATTTAATCTACGATTTTTCTTTTACTAATTTCTAGATCGTTTTTGCAGTGTGGGTTTCTAACGTGATGTGGATCTGTTGGCATTTTCAAACCACGCTCTTCTTTGTGCACTGAAATTGTCCCATCGGAGTACTTTGAAGCGAAATGGAAAAGAGTCAACTTCTCCAAGTCTTGGGCTGGGTTTGTCAAGTAGGAAAAGGTAAACTGCTCTTTTAGGTCAGGAAGAAAACATTTGTCATTTGCAGAAGAGAGGAGTTCAGTAATCATCATATGCGTTTCATGAAGGTAGGATGTAGCAGGAGGTGATTAAATGGATTGGGACCTTTTTTGCTCTGCTCCAGTCTGTTGTGATACAGTGCCTGGACTCAGCCTTAGAGATGGGGTGAAAAGCTCTCTTGTCCAGCAAAAACTTAAATGCTACTGCTCAGTTTTGAATCACTTAAAAGGAATTGGACATCTGATAAAGCATCAAGCTTCCTTCTTGGTTTCTTTCTGTAGAGCAGTGCAGATCACGCTAGAAAGGCATCAAAGACTATCAGAGTTCCCAGACCGATCTGCTCAGTGTAATTGGGACAGTTTCTGTCCTGGACCTGAACTAAGATAAGTGAGGGACAACATAAACTATATGGGTAGAAAATATTTTGTAGTTTTTTTTATTTCATAATGTTTATTTATTTGTTTAATTATTTGTATGATTAAAACTAGAAAAGGAGAAGAAAAACATTGCATTAGTAAAGTAATAG